>NC_139996.1:38497122-38742122 GCF_964263955.1 Coregonus lavaretus | reverse complement strand
CTGGAAGATATCAGTTGGAAAGGCCAGGTTGTAATTTAATTTCAGAGGACTAAGATGTACTGCAGAGAAGAGAGCAGAGCTCTGTAAGAGTAGAGAGAGGCTTAAAATGGTAAGGTCATTGATTCAGATAAGATGGGGATGGCATGGACCTGCTTTCATTTGAATGTCGATCCCTACTGCACCATGCGTCACCATAGTATCAATCAATGTATCTCTTATCCGTAGACTAGCTTAGCATATTGTGCATATTGTGCAACCCTACCACCTTTGACGTCTGAAGAAGATAGTATTCACATCTGTGCAGAGATCAGTTTGAAGAAGATAGCTTATGTCATAGGAATTAGACTAGTGTTCACATCTGTGCAGAGATCAGTTGCCATCATAGCTTAAAAAGATATCCATATCACTGCATTGTCCTTAGCATCTCTGTATCGTTGTCCCCTCCCAATCCCACCGTTCTGGTTGCTAGGCCAAACAATGACAAAACAACATCCCACTCATATACAATAACATCCTTCCTGACAAAATAAATAAATAAATAACTAATACTTTTTTTGCAACTGACGTCATCAACATCCTGCCCAAGAGGATTGCAACTAGCAATCCAAAACTGCTTTGCAGCACGTTTGTCTTCCTGATCATGTGATAGGAAGGCCCGGAAAATCATTCAAGACTCTCTGCTTCCACACGGCAAGTGGTACCAGTGCATCAAGTCTGACACCAACAGGCTCCTTCTATCCCTAAGCCATAAGACTGCTAAATAGCTAACTAAATAGCGAATAAAATGGCTACTATCTGAGTTTACTATTTATTTTTGCACTGTCTCAACACACTTACGCACACTGACACTCCAACACACACACACTGACACTCCAACACACACAAACACGGCAGGGCCACTCATCTTGATAACCCTTTTCTCTCTCACAGAATTTCCTGTGTCCCCGTGCTCTGAGAGCGTTGGAGGTTCTTTGTTGACCACTGGTGCCCTGCAAGACTCAGTCAGTGATGTGGACAGTCTGGGAGAGGACAGTGTCTTCAGAAAGGTGAGCACAGCACACTGGACTGGACCCAGACACTCTCTTTTAGTCACAATACCAAGAGCAGTAGGCGTGTCTTCATCGGCTTTGACATGATAGCATGCAAGTATACAGTGCATTCGGAAAGTATTCAGACTCCTCACGTATTCCACATTTTGTTACGTTACAGCCTTATTCTAATTTTCCTCATCAATCTACACACAATGCCCCATAATGACAAAGGTTTTTAGAATTTTTTGCAAATGTATAAAAAATAAAATACTGAAATACCTTATTTACATAAGTATTCAGACCCTTTGCTATGAGACTCAGCTCAGGTGCATCCTGTTTCCATTGATCATCCTTGAGAAGTTTCTACAACTTGATTGGAGTCCACCTGTGGTAAATTCAATTGATTGGACATGATTTGGAGAGGCACACACCTGTCTATATAAGGTCCCACAGTTGACAGTGCATGTCAGAGCAAAAACCAAGCCATGAGGTCGAAGGAATTGTCCGTAGAGCTCCGAGACAGGATTGTGTCGAGGCACAGATCTGGGGAAGGGTACCAAAACATTTCTGCAACATTGAAGGTCCACAAGATCACAGTGGCGTCCATCATTCTTAAATCGAAGACGTTTGGAACCACCAACATCCTTCCTAGAGCTGGCCGCCTGGCCAAACTGAGAAATCGGGGGAGAAGGGCCTTGGTCAGGGAGGTGACCAAGAACCCGACGGTCACTCTGACAGAGCTCCAGAGTTCTTCCTCTGTGGAGATAGGAGAACCTTCCAGAAGGACAACCATCTCTGCAGCACTCTACCAATCAGGCCTTTATGGTAGAGTGGCCAGACGGAAGCCGCTCCTCAGTAAAAGGCACAAGACAGCCCGCTTGGAGTTTGCCAAAAGGCACCTAAAGACTCTCAGACCATGAGAAACAAGATTATCTGGTCTGATGAAACCAAGGTTGAACTCTTTGGCCTGAATGCCAAGCGACACGTCTGGAGGAAACCTGGAACCATCCCTACGGTGAAGCATGGTGGTGGCAGCATCATGCTGTGGGGATATTTTTCAGCGGCAGGGACTGGGAGAGATGAATGGAGCAAAGTACAGAGAGATCTTTGATGAAAACCTGCTCCAGAGTGCTCAGGACCTCAGACTGGGGCAAAGGTTCACCTTCCAGCAGGACAATGACCCTAAGCACACAGCCAAGACAACGCAGGAGTGGCTTCGGGACAAGTCTCTGAATGTCCTTGAGTGGCCCAGCCAGAGCCTGGACTTGAACCCGATCGAACATCTCTGGAGACACCTGAAAATAGCTGTGCAGCGACGCTCCCCATCCAACCTGACAGAGCTTGAGAGGATCTGCAGAGAAGAATGGGAGAGAAACTCCCCAAATACAGGTGTGCCAAGCTTGTAGCGTCATACCCAAGAAGACTGTAGGCTGTAATCGCTGCCAAAGGTGCTTCAACAAAGTACTGAGTAAAGGGTCTGAATACTTATGTAAATGTGATGTTTCAGTTTTTATTGTTAATACATTTTGATAAACCTGTTTTTGCTTTGTCATTATGGGGTATTGTGTGTAGATTGATGAGAAAAAAAATAATTTCATCCATTTTAGAATAAGGCTGTAACGTAACAAAATGTGGAAAAAGTCAAGGGGTCTGAATACTTTCTGAATGCACTGTATTATGAGTCTTTTCTGTTTGTTAATGTACCTTCAGACCACAGCAGACTGGTTATCTTCCTCTACCATGTGACATCAGCAGGCTCCCATGAACACTCATTCCTGGGCCAGCAAACCCATTATGACCTCATCCCCCTTGCTTACTCTTTTACCGCCCTTCCTCCCCTGCCCTGTCCCCCACCCTTCTTTCAAAGTGTACACACAGTGCAGGGCGGTGGAGTCATAACGGCACTCCAAAGCTGTTTTTCCACTACAGCCTTGGACCTCGTTTCTTTGGTTTCAACAGCTTTGGTTTCTCTGCCCTCATGAGGTCCTTTCCTCTCCAGGCATCTCCTTAGCACTCACCCACACATGCATACTGTAACTTCAACTCACTCTGTAGGTTACATTTTTAATTTCATTAGGCTATGTTTTTGTATTTTTATGTTTAAAAAAAATAGTAAGTTAATCAGTCAAACGTAAGAAAGGTTAAGACATGTTTTCTTCTTGAGAAGCTACACAACTCTAGTCTAACTGCTCCCAGAACAGTCTCTGCCCCTCCGCATCCCGTCTTGAGGTCTGTCATTACGCAACAGGTTTTGAAACTTCGGGTGACCTCAGCACTTTGGACAGAGACAGGCAGGCAGTGACCAAAAAAGGACCTGAGTTACATGACTCAATTAAACGACTCTTTTCATTCCTCAAAGGCCCTTTTTTAAACGATCCTATTCCAAATCCAATTTTCTCTAGAGCAAATTTTCGAAATGTGTGTTTGTGTGTGTGCGTGACTTCGTCACTGCGTGTGAGTAGTGTAGGTGTGTAGAGAGCGTTAGCTGGTTGACTGCTTCCCTGCTGCGTGATCTCAGGCAGGCTGAGTCATTTGTTCTGGAAGCTGATTTTCCATGGCCTTCTCCTCATAAAGAGGCCTGTATGGTTATTATGCTCCGAGCCACTGCGGCCGACCGTTAGCCCAACACCCGCCCGCCCAGCGCTGGCACTGCTGGAGAATGTGAAAATTAATGATACACTCCCAATGGAAATCATCATCTGCAGCCTGCCTGCCTGCCTCCCTAAAGGGTGTGTGTTTCAGTTGTTATGTAACCTTTATAGGGCTGGAAAAAACGATCTCTCCCTGCCTTGTCCTTTTCCTCTCACCAGACTGAAGCCTGCAGGAAGCTCAGACTAATGGCAGCTCAGACCAGTCATCATCAGGCCTAACCTCACAGGCCTGGCAAGTGTGAGAAACAGCCTGGGAGACAATGGGACAGGACATTTTTGTTTTGACATTTAGGGACACATTTGGCATCATGCTTACCATACGTGTTAGATTAGGTGTAATGTGCAATTCCAGCTAAAATAAGTCTGTTCCAGCAAAAAGTCACCTACAGACTTTCCAAACCCTAATATATAATATATTGTGTACCCTGAAGAAGGCCTGTGAGCCGCAACATGTTGGTGCATTTTATTTTTGCTATGAAATAGCCGCTAAAATAAAGGTGCCTTGGATTCTTTTGAAGTATGATGTTTTTACACAGCTGCAACTTCATTTGGTTGCTATAAGTTATACCCCATTCTCCGATGAGCACCTCTTTGTCTTTATACTTGATGTCAAAGCAGCGCTCCCTCTTTTTTGCACCCTAATATAATGCCTTTGAGTTGAGTTGTGTTGACTTTGACTCCGGTGGTTAACAGGGTCTCTCTGGGTCCTCTCTGTCCCCAGGCTGTGGATAGGCCAAGGGATAGCACCAGCGGGGTGTCAGTGTCCTTCTCCTCCATAGACGACGTGGCCATTGTGGGTCCCCTCAGCGCCAGCTCCCATGGCAGTGTAGGTCCCCTTAGTGTCTCCTCCCAGGGCAGCATGGGCCCTCCTTGGGCCGGGGCGGGGGCGGTGCGAACCAGGGCCAGCTGGAGCTCTGGAGACACCTGGCAGACGACAGGGAAGGGAGGAGAGGAGGAGGAGAGGAAAGACAAGCTGACAGAGGGGCCTGTATGCTCCTCCATCATGCGCCCATGTATCCGCTCGCTCTCTCCGTTCCGCCGGCACAGCTGGGGCCCGGGGAAGAATCCTGAAGGAGAAACGGATATGAACCAACGCAGGTGAGTGCTCTTAAACCCAGACACTGACCTCTAACCCCAAACACTGACCTCTAACCCCAAACACTGACCTCTTACATGTACCCCACACACACTCACATAAACCTACAGTACTCCCCGGGAAGGATAGCTATGGATGGATGGTAAAAAGTCATCTGTGTGAACCATATGCCGCCAACTCGTACAGTATTCTGACTTGTCCTCAGTATGATGATATCTATTGTGGAGACACTAGTAGCCTGGGAAGTACAGTGTGCAGGGATGAGACTAGGACAGAGACTGTCTCCCAGAGGAGTGGTCCTCATACGGCCTCGTGTGTGTGTGTGTTGATGTTTATGTCTTTGTGATCCGTGCTTGTCCCTCAGAGGGCCTGTATACAGTACAGTCAGTCAGCCTGGAGGCTCCTCTGTGTAAGTGGACTTTGTGGGAAAGGCCTTGTCCAGGTCAAAGTTTAAACACTGACCTCTGACTTCTTTAAACAGCTGTGTGAGAAGTAGTGTACCATCACTCCTCTGACATCATCACTCATTCTGCTCAATGTTTCAGTCTGCAAGACATATCCAGAGGCTCGCCTTGAATAGCCTTTGTTTCTAGTGCCACCAATTCCTTCTTATTCATTATCACCCATTTGATCATGTATTGTACTGTCAGTGCTCCCATCTCTCTCTGTCCATCCCTCCTTTCCTGTCTTCTGATCATCTCTCCATCCATCTCTTCTCAGTTCATTGCGAAGTCAAGGGGAAGGGAAGCCTCGAAAGCCAACATTTCATAGGAGAAGGTACCACACAGTTATTTCTCAATGTTTCCATTCTGACTCTCCCTGGTGTGTTGCAATTACGGGAAGAAAATGCTAAACATACTTTTACCTCTATCGCACATATGCTATGGAAAAGTCATTACTAAAACAGTATGAGAATACTCTCAAATTCTTTCTGGAGAGTGTGGAAACCAAGAACATCGTTTTTTCCTCCAATATAATACTTCATCAAACCACTCCAATGGGAAAAAAAGCCTACCTTTTACTGCAGTGAGCTAAATCAGGGTCACACAGTGTTTCTTGGTAGTCTTAAACAAATCTACTTTGAAACAGAAGTATACACCTCACACACATGGCTATGGGCCTAATCATTAACCCACCACTTTTACCTTTGACCATCACACCTCACCCTGAAATAACATCTCCCTGTTTCTCCTCCCTTTGTCCGCCCATCTCTCCTCCTGTCCCTGTCCATCCTTCTCCCTGTCAGTATGAGCTGGTGTCCCTCCAACATCCCCCCTCCTCACCCGGAACAGATTGATAGCAGAAGGTATGCAATCACCGAGTGTGAACTATCTCCCTAGGGTGATAAATAGAGATGGAAAGAATGCAGTTACAGTATAGGATGATTAACAAGATGAGAAATAAAAAAGTGAGAGGAGCCCCTGCATGTTCTGTGCTCTGTGCATGATGTGCTGTATCTGGCTTGGTGGGTGCTTTGTCACTGCTGCTGTCACTGCTGTCTCTTTGTCTCTGTCACCTCGTTGGTCAGTTGTTGTCGACCTCAGGATGCACTTTTCTTCTGTCTGCCTCTCTCTCTCTCTCTCTCTCTTTCTCTCTCAGAGACAAGTAAGCTAGAATTTAGAGGGAAAGCATCAAGCATCTTTAGAACAATCGTATTATACTGCTACACTGCTGGTTAACTACTGCAAAGCTTAACATTACCAATATAAGCATCATCATCAGTGAGCCATACATGTGAGTTATGGTTTTAGTTCAGTTAGTCTCGCTTGGCAGCTTCAGTGAGAGGATCAATCAACACACAGCTGGGAACGAGGTGATAGGTGTTTTGTACACCAATACTGAATGCTGATTTCTTATTCTTATGATCTCAAGTGTGTTATTTGATGGCTATTATTTAACATGAATTGTTCTGTTGTTTTACATTTGCTACACTTGGCCGAGTGGCGCAGCGTCTAAGGCACTGCATCGCAATGCTTGAGGCGTCACTACAGATCCGGGTTCGATCCCGTGCTGTGTCGCAGCTGGTCGCGACCGGGAGACCCATGAGGCGGCGCACAATTGGCCCAGCGTCGTCCGGGTTAGGGGAGGGTTTGGCTGGCAGGGATGTCCTTGTCCCATCGCGCTCTAGTGACTCCTGTGGCGGGCCGGGCGCATGCACGCTGACACGGTCGCCAGTTGTACGGTGTATCCTCTGACACATTGTTGCGGCTGGCTTCCAGGTTAAGTGAGCAGTGTGTCAAGAAGCAGTGCGGCTTGGCAGGGTCGTGTTTCGGAGGACGCATGGCTCTCGACCTTCGCCTCTCCCAAGTCCGTACGGGAGTTGCAGCGATGGGACAAGACTGTAACTACCAATTGGATATCACGAAATTGGGGAGAAAAAGCGGTAAAAAGTACAATTTTTTTGTATAATAATAGTAATAATTTAGCTACACTTTTTAAATTAACTAAATTAAAGGTTGCTAACCTGAAATCGAAGCTTGGGGGGAAAAATATTTATTATACTTCAGTTATTTCCTGTTTACATTATATTTAGGTTTGCATGTATGTGTTCCTTCCTGTTTGTGCTGGTGTTCATATATTCCCCTTTGGCTATACATGCTTTCCTTCCTTTCATTGTAAATAAGAATTTGTTCTAAACTGACTTGCCTAGTTAAATAAAGGTTAATAAATAAATAAATAAATAAAATAAAAATCACCTCACTGCTGTACTGCAGGGATGTTAGTTAAGTGTGAATATGTGCATGTACTTGTACGCTACACTTGTGTGGTTTCAATTTTTAAATAACTGCCTGGAGCATGAAGATCTGCTGGGTGTGTTCACTGCTTGCCTGTGGTTTAAAGACCTCTCAGGATGTTAGTATCTACTGTCCTTAAACTAAATACTTTCAGTAACTCACACAGTTTTGTTGTGTTGTGGCTGCAGTTACAGTTTGGAGGGCCTGGCTGGAGAGGAGGATGCTGGGAAGGCTTCCGCCAATGTGGGGACCGCTGCTCGTGTGACACGTCTAGACAGTGAGGAGAGAGGCTCGCTTCTGTCCCTGACAGAGGAGCAGGAATCAGACCTGGGGGACTGCAGCAGCCTCGACAGCCAGGTACATGTCCAGGCTTATCTTTACCATTGGGGTCCTGTGTTTTTGTAACTTTGTAACTTTGTAAATGTGTAACTTCCCATGTAGAGTGGCTCTCTGTATGCACAGTAGTTGAGTGATTCATGTTTTATTTTATCTCAGACATCTAGATCACTGATCTTTCTCTATCCTCTATTTCAGAAATCAGGGAGAGTTCTGCCTGTGAGACGTCCCCCCATGCCTCACCAAGTGCTCACCAAGTCAGTGTCCATGCTGGCCATCAGTCACAGAGACCTGGACGGTGGGGCTCACCCTAACACTTTGACACTCTCTCTGGGTTCCCCTCTACAGCACACGTGTCAAACTCATTCCACAGAGGGCCGAGTGTCTGCAGGTTTTCGCTCCACCCTTGTACTTGATTGTTGAATTAAGGCCGCTAATTAGTAAGGAACTCCCCTCACCTGGTTGTCTAGGTCTTAACCTTTTACTGCAAGTGGGCTAAATCAGGGTCACACTGAGTATTTCTTGGTAGTCTTAAACAAATATACTTTGGAACAAAAGTATACACCTCACACACATGGTTATGGGCTTAAAAAGAAGAAACACTTTATATACATCACAGAAGACTGAAATATAACAAAACCTTTTGCCATAGAAACACTGGATTTTCAGCAGGTTTTTTGAAAGAATGTTTATTAATTAAGAAATAGTGAAAAATATTAATAAGATTCCACCCATGAGGCCACTGGAGGGCGATTTGGTCATTTGACTGCAGGAAAGGGAAAAACTAAAACCTGCAGACACTCTGCCCTCCATGGAATGAGTTTGACACCCCACTGCTCTATAGCCTTCGCTCTCACTCTCTCTCTCTCTCTGTGGTGGCATGGTGGTACAAAAGGCCAGGCCTCTATCTATCCAACAATCAAGTCTCCTGTCACCTACTGTTTCCAACCTCATCCTTCAGGTCAATTTTCTCTCTTTACCTCTGCTATGTATTTTCCAGACAGTTGACAGGAACAGAATCCAATCAGGTGGTTAGTTCACTCTCTCAATCCCAATCTCCTCTGGGGCTAACAGGGCCTACTGTTACAGATTCTCGTCACTATCACTGGGGTGCTGATTTCTCCCTTCTCTGCTTTCCCTGTCCCTTTGTGTGGGGTTCACTCATTCGATCACTTGGAAGGGAATGAGGTCGAGTCTGTGTAGGGTTCACTTGATCACTTGGAAGGCAATGCAGTTCGGCCCAGGTTCTTGTGCTCATTTAACACGTGATTTGATGTCTTTTGTACCCTTGAACTGGATAGCAAACGGACGGACTCGACCAAAGAGACACATCTCCTTCTCCTTCAGCATCCCCAAATCTAGAACATTATTTTCTATTGGCTCTTCCTCCAGTGATGAGGAGGAGGTTGTGAGTAAGTACTGTACAGCTCCCAGAATACCCTGAGTGCCCACCTAGCCCCTGGCTGCTTCCTGTGTAGTGTGCCTCTACGTCTGCCCATGTCACTAAACGGACGTCACATCCCTCTAAACTCTAAATCAAACCCTAATCTCTGTTTGGTCCCCTCCCCTTAACAGGATCAATGTCTCGGAAGTTGTAGACAAGTCATTTGGTTTGAGAGAAATTCAACAAGTACATATCTTTGTTTTCAAACAAGGTTTTCATCTGCAGTCACCAAAACAAAACTGAACAGGTGATCAGATAGACTGGTAATGATATTCATGTCTACCTAGTGAAAAGTCAAGCAAAGTGTTTATGGAAAGAGTAAGGCAATTGCTCCCACATAGATTATTAGGTCTTGTAAATTGGGCGAGTGACCAGTGCATTATTTGTGTCTGTTGAGTTATTATGCTCTATACAGACGCATGTGATTTTCTGACTATGGCTTCATCACCTCAGCTTAGTTCTGAAAACCTTGGTTACCATGACAAGGACTGAAGAAGTATGAAAGGATTACCGTATGCCAAACCATGTCCACGTTTTTTAATTTCAGTCAAATTGAAAATAAAATACAAATCTGCCAAGATGTTCACATATTTCTTAAATGTTCATGAAACAGTCAAGGACAAGATTGACTCTTTTGTCCTTTTAAGTGCGATGTATTTGTGAACGATTTGTACATTGCTGAAAACCTAGCAACAGCAGCAGACTCAATGAGATCTTTTATAAGAATGAATTCTGCAGCTTCAGAGTAAAATGCCCTCTGCAGTCCAGTCAGCCATCTGGAATCATCATCATTATCCATTCTGCCCTTATTGAATATCTGCACGAGATGCCCATGAACCCAGAATTCCCACTATTGGTATCTAACTGAGACCAAATAATCAGCTTTCTCCTAGCACAGATTTCCCCAGGTCCAAAGTAGCCCTTTTCCTATTGTATTTGACATGGCTGCCATGCATATTATGTCCCTCCTGTGATTTTTCCACACATTTCTTCTCCTTTTTCTTTCCATCACTTCTATTTATTCCCCCTAGCCTCCATTATTTGAAATCCACATAAACACATTTCAAAGTGTTCCTTTTGGGCTTCACAGCTGCTAAAAAGGATTGAGTTTCCTTTAGGAAATTTCACTGCTGCTTTCACACTCCTTTGAGCCTCGTAAGAACGGCTTGTATATTATTTGGGAGCGAACGATAGGAAGAAAATCCCTGGCCGGGCCGTTACTGGGGGATGACGTTTCAAAGGGCTTTCGCTGCTATAGCGTTTCAGATCTACAGCTTAAGAGCTGTAAGAGATTTTGCATGGCAGTTTTTGAAAATGTCTCTGTGTTTATCATGTGATGTGTGTCTTATTGAGCTTTGCTGGAGGACTGTGTTTGGCCCCTAGTAACTCTCTTTATTACTGGCTGCCCTTGACTACTACTGGAACTATATGCTGCCTTATTTTCACATTCCTTAGTGTATGTATTTTATGGGTCTTGATGTTAATTGGATATGTCCTTAACCATATTACCCAGTGTGCAATTCCACATGTAACCTGTCCTACCAGGTACCCACTGGTTCAGTTGGATGTTGGTACAACCGTGTTATGTGATATCACCTCTGCTTGGAAATGTCTTGTAATGAATATGTAGTATGTCATTTACACTTGTACTGAACCACAATACTGATAAAAGTATGACAGGCCTGTTTCATGGTTAAATACTGTTAGTCTATGATTTTATACAGAGGAATTCCAGTCTGTAATCTCTGTTATTTCAACATGCTTCCATTGCTCGTATTGTATATCCATTTAGAACCATATATCACACAATCTGCTGTTCCATTGGTCCAGCTCATCACCTCCTCTCTCTATTTCTACTGTAGGAATGGGATCCTTTTCCAGTACTTCTGGGTCACTAGAGTACAGGTACGACAGAGACTTTCTTTTCAATGGGGCTGTTCTTACAATGTGTACTCTGATTGCTATTTCTCCAGCAGGACAAGTGTAAATAGCCGTATGTTCAGTGCATTTTTCCTTGTCTGGTTCAGCATCTCTGAGGAGGACCCGGGTCCCCTGCAGAACTACACTGAGGGGAGACAAGGGACCAAGGTCAGCCGCACTTTCAGTTACCTCAAGAGCAAAATGAGTACCAAGAAGAACAAGGTGAGTCTGTCCATTCAGCCTGTACTCCTCTCCTCCTCTTCCTCTGCCTCCTCCTCCTCCTCCTCCTCTTCCTCCTCCTCCTCCTCCCCTGCTCCTCCTCCTCCTCCTCCTCCACTTCCTCCTCTCCTCCTCCACTTCTTGCACTAGCAGAGCACAGGGCCTGGCTCAGAATTGTCAGTGAGAGGATAAATCAAGTTGTATTGGTTAATTGAATTGAAGAAGCCCCAGTAGTACATTTTCAATCTGACCCTAGTGCTATTGTTCCCTCTTGGTTTTTCTGACGTTAAATCAAATGGATTATTAGGTGTTCAAAGGCTTCTCAATACACACAGTTCTATGGATACATTCATACAGAATACATGTATTCAGAAGTGATTTCTATCTACCTGAGTGTTTATTAGTAAAACAGTGAGCAGGCTAATATAGATATTACAATCGAAGCCGTCGTTTCAAGAATAAGACACTTTCTCTGGCTGTTATCTGGGATCAGATTGTAAATTATGTGAGGGAGCATACAGTATCTTTCTGCTAGGTAAGTGTATCCGTCTGTGAGTTGTGAGTAGCAGAGCGAGGCGCCTGGTATGCACGCAGTAGGGAAGTCAAACAGGAAACAGAGGCATGCTGTGGTCTTTCTCAAAAAGCCATCTGTATGGCATCACTGCTTCTGCAAAAACAAACCATTCTCTTAGACCTAATTCTACCATGCTTCCTGATAACATTAAAGGAAATAACAGTAATGACCAGACCATGCATCAACACAGTTCTCATGTGATTTTATTTCCCTGTGATTGTATCCCCAAAAATATATTTTATTTTCATTGACTTGTAATTACATAGAAGAACATAAAAAAAATTACAGTAACTTAACACATAACACATACACACATATATGGGCTCCAACAATGTCCCATGTTTGTATAGCTTCCAACTTGCGCTTTGAAAGTATGTACATTGTACATACTGTAGAAACATTTGCTGAGATTGCGAGCTAGAGGCCGGAAGCTACAGTGGGGCTGGTGTGTAACAGAAACCGCAGACTACAGCAGTGCAGAGGCACAGCACAGCTCCTCCCTCCACCACCCCCCTCATCCTACACATGGTATCTCACTTCCTCCTGTTGGGCTGATGGCTGGCGTCATGGGAACGCCCGTGTTCTGTCAGGCTGTAACGCCTGTTGTTCCAGACCAGCGCAAAGACTGTCACTGTAATGTTGTGTAGACGGCTCCTGGCACACGGTCGCTCCCTGAAGCTGAGGGCTGAGACAGGACAGGATGAGGTAGGGGATATTGGTCATTTGGGGCTTCTGGGAAGAAATTGAGAGTTGTTAGTCACCATAATGTATTACTGTACTGCATGTCAAAGGTGTGCCTCACACTTTCCTAATGTAACCTTTTTACTGTATTTGTTTATCATATCTACTAGTTCATTTCTATGACTTTGAATGGTGTGGAGTCTTCGTTGGCAGCCTGTGACTTGTGTTTAGATGAGAAGTGAAGAAGTGTCTTCAGCCTCATTGTTTAGAGTTGACTAGCGCCTGGCTCATGGCACACCGCTCAGACAGGAACACACGATGATACTCTTCTCACCACACATTCTTCCCTTTTTCAGGAGAATTGATTGAGCATCGTATTTAGGTTGAGTCAGAATCATAGAATCATAGGATATTGGTTGTTTCCTGTACCTATCATGAATGAGTGTCTACAGTACCTTGCAAAAGTATTCATCCCCCTTGGCGTTTTTCCTATTTTGTTGCATTAATTTAAATGGATTTTTATTTGGATTTCATGTAATGTACATACAAAAAATAGTCCAAATTGGTGAAGTGAAATGAAAAAAATAACTTGTTTCAAAAAATTATACAAAATAAATAACGGAAAAGTGGTGCGTGCATATGTATTCATCCCCTTTGCTATGAAGCCCCTAAATAAGATCTGGTGCAACCAATTACCTTCAGAAGTCACATAATTAGTTAAATAAAGTCCACCTGTGTGCAATCTAAGTGTCACATGATCTGTCACATGATCTCAGTATATATACACCTGTTCTGAAAGGCCCCAGAGTCTACAACACCACTACGCAAGGGGCACCACCAAGCAAGCGGCACCATGAAGACCAAGAAGCTCTCCAAACAGGTCAGGGACAAAGTTGTGGAGAAGTACAGATCATGGTTGGGTTATAAAACAATATCTGAAACTTTGAACATCCCACGGAGCACCATTAAATTCATTGTTAAAAAATTGAAAGAATATGGCACCACAACAAACCTGCCAAGAGAGGGCCGCCCACCAAAACTCACGGACCAGGCAAGGACGGCATTAATCAGAGAGGCAACAAAGAGACCAAAGATAACCCTGAAGGAGCTGCAAAACTCCACAGCGGAGATTGGCTTATCTATCCATGGGACCACTTTAAGCCGTACACTCCACAGAGCTGGGCTTTACGGAAGAGTGGCCAGAAAAAAGCCATTGCTTTTTGGCCATCAAGGAAAACGCTATGTCTGGCGCAAACCCAACACCTCTCATCACCCCGAGAACACGATCCCCACAGTGAAGCATGGTGGTGGCAGCATCATGCTGTGGGGATGTTTTTCATCGGCAGGGACTGGGAAACTGGTCAGAATTGAAGGAATGATGGATGGCGCTAAATACAGGGAAATTCTTGAGGTAAACCTGTTTCAGTCTTCCAGAGATTTGTGACTGGCATGGAGGTTCACCTTCCAGCAGGACAATGACCCTAAGCATACTGCTAAAGCAACACTTGAGTGGTTTAAGGGGAAACATTTAAATGTCTTGGAATGGCCTAGTCAAAGCCCAGACCTCAATCCAATTGAGAATCTGTGGTATGACTTAAAGATTGCTGTATACCAGCGGAACCCATCCAACTTGAAGGAGCTGGAACAGTTTTGCCTTATAGAGACATACCCCAAGAGACTTGCAGCTGTAATTGCTGCCAAAGGTGGCTCTACAAAGTATTGACTTTGGGGGGGGTGAATAGTTATGCACGCTCAAGTTTTCTGTTTTTTTGTCTTATTTCTTATTTGTTTCACAATAAAAAATATTTCGCATCTTCAAAGTGGTAGGCATGTTGTGTAAATCAAATGATACAAACCCCCCAAAAATCCATTTTAATTCCAGGTTGTAAGGCAACAAAATAGGAAAAATGCCAAGGGGGTGAAGACTTTCGCAAGCCACTGTATCTGTACAATAAACCTGATAGTGTGTTTTCTCTCAGCCCAGTGTATTGTCTGTGGTTACATTAATATACTGTAACCTTTTGTCGGAATTATGTTTCTGTTTGTGAATGTTGGGAAGGGGTTTTTGAGACTAGCGGTCAATGATGTCAGCATACTTCCTCAGTATATCTTTGTGCAAGTGACTCATGGTTCTCGGCTTTGGCGAACTACTATCTAAGTGTGAGATCTATTCGTAAGACCTTGATTGCTTAACTATGGAAAGCATAACAGTGCTTTGACTATTTTCTTTCTATCTCTATCCCCTTGCAGGAGAAAGACAAAGAGAAGGGTCAGGGGAAGGAGAAAGACACCAAGGAGAAGAAGACCCTGAACGGCCATCTCTTCAGCTCTGTGAACCCAGCGCCCTCCACAACCTGCCACCAATGCAACAAACCCATCAACACTAAAGAAGCTTTCCTCTGCACCAGTAAGACACCACCTCTCCTCTTCTGTAAACCACTTCCTCTTCCTCCTCCTCCTCCTCCTTCTTCTTCCTCCACCTCTGTCAACCAGCCCACGTCAGGTGTTATGAGAGACCAGACTCCCCAGTACACAACTTAGTCATTTTGTTCCATGGTAAGAGACACTGCTCTAGTTTTATTAAACCCTCAAAACCCTTATTTCTTTACGTGGTGGTTACATAGGCCTACGAATGGTGCTGCTCTGGACAATTACTTAGCGGGTTTCTACCTGTTGGTTTTCAGTGGCTCAAACTGTGTTTGCAGTCATTGTGTAATGTCTGGTGATGGAATGTCTTATTTGGTTCCAAGTCATGTGACAAAATGGTGACTACTTACTATATTCACTTCTCTAAAACGGCCTAGTCAGATTTTCTAGTTGAGAAAGTCCATACTAAGCAAAACACAGGAAATCCTACATGGCGAGGGTCTGTCTGAGGAGAACTTAAGAGGATGTTGTTTATTTTGGGGCCAACAGAAGTGGACATATAGAAACTCTCTCTCGGGGCAGTATGTACATTCCTCCCACCATCTTTGTATGGACAGCAGCATGCATTAGAACAGCAGAGTAGCCTACTCCCAAGCCTAGTCAGTCTGTCTGAAGCATGATGGACTGGGTGGGTCTGTCCCAGTGAAGAGGGGGTGGGTGGTTAGAGGGAACTAGGGACAGGGGACGGATGTGGCCCTCGTCCCAGCCAGTCCACTCAGTCTTTCACTGGGTTGCATCACCCTGCCCCAGCTGGAAGACGTCAGCTCTGCTCTTACAGCTCGGCTCTGTCTCTCTGTACTCTGCTGTGTGGAGACAAACATCCTGTCTCTCTCTCTCTCTCTCTCTCTCTCTCTCTCTCTCTCTCTCTCTCTCTCTCTCTCTCTCTCTCTCTCTCTCTCTCTCTCTCTCTCTCTCTCTCTCTCTCTCTCTCTCTCTCTCTCTCTCTCTCTCTCTCTCTCTCTCTCTCTCTCTCTCTCTCTCTCTCTCTCTCTCTCTCTCTCTCTCTCTCTCTCTCTCTCTCTCTCTCTCTCTCTCTCTCTCTCTCTCTCTGTATGTCTCTCACACACACTGGCAGAGGATATTTTGCTGTAAGCCCTATTTAGGTTTCCGTGTCAAATTTCTCAGAAGTGACTTAGTTTTAGTCACGATGTGTTTCACAGCATTGCGGCCCACAAAGGGTTTGACAAGCCCTTAGTTTTGACAATTCAGAGATTGAAAAACAAAATATTGATCAATGACTGTGATCCTTAACTCTATCTGCTAGCTTGAAAGTAAAATAGGGCTTTGTGGAGTGTGAGTAAGTTTTGTATAAAATATAAAAGAATAGAGTTTAGTGTAATGGACACCTGCCTCCTCTCTCTGTTCTCTCAGCTTAACTTTGAGAGATTCAGTCTGTCAGGATCTGTGTTTGACACACAATCAAAATAACTCCCACAAGCTGGCCATGAAAAAATAGAAGGACACACACCCTGTTGCACAACACAATCCCCTCTCACTGTGTAAAACCTCCATATGGGAGAGAGCAACAGCTAGCTCATTGTTGTCTTCCTTCCCTTCTGTTCCCTCCCTGAATTGTTGTTGTTGTGTTGGTGTTAGTTGGATGGGCTTGAGTGGAGGTGCAGAGGAGCTCTTTGAACTCAATGGCCTTTTCATACTCCACACTAAGCCCTGATTCCTCTGTTAGTCATTGTGTTGCTTTTATGTGGTTAGATGAGCAGTTTTTTGATGGCGCCTGCATTTTCTCAGCTTATTCAGATTAGAGTTTCGTCTTGTTGTCTGTTTGTTTCTATAGTTCAGGGTGGTTCAAAGAAGCAGTGTTGATTTGGTATGAGTCACGTGATGCAGGTGAACGAAGCAGTGTTGATTTGGTATGAGTCACGTGATGCAGGTGAACGAAGCAGTGTTGATTTGGTATGAGTCACGTGATGCAGGTGAACATTGTTTTTTTTCTACCTACATTAGAATCACAGTATTCTGTCCTGTGAGATGAGTGGAGGCTTTTTCTGCAGTGTTTGACCAATTTTTCAACCAACTCTTTGTCCTAATGTTGTTTTTCTTCTGATAATTTCAGACTGCAATGCACAGGTCCATAAGGGCTGCAGAGAGAGTCTTCCTGTGTGTGTCAAGGTCAAAATGAAGGTAAAGTTTGGCTTTGCTCTGTCTTTCAGCTGTCTACAATGCGTCTTCACTCACACACACAGGAACAGAATGTGTCTGATCAGTCTCTGTCTAACATGTGAATGAATTGGCAACAGGCTTGTTATTGGCATTGATGTATCGTAATACTCCACTGTATTTTAAGGGGACATTCCGTTGTGTTTTTCAGCAGCAGAAGCAGCAGACCGTGGTAGATTCTGCATCCGTGTCCGGAGTCATGTTGAGATGTAAATGTAATACATACTTATTTGTCCACTAATTCCATGTCTGTCATTCTAATCAAACCTATATCTATGTTTGTTTCTATCTATGCAAATATGATCTAGCTGCTGAGAATGGGACGGCGCATAATAATGGCCGGAATGGAGTGAATGGAATGGGATCAAACACATGGTTTTCATATGTTTGATACCACTCCATTCAGTCCATTAAACTCCATTCCAGCCATTATTATGAGCCGTCCTCCCTGCAGCAGCCTCCACTGATTCTCAAGTACTGCATGTATGTATTCTCAAGTACTGCATGTATGTATTCTCATGTATGTATTCTCAAGTACTGCATGTATGTATTCTCAAGTAATGCATGTGCACTACCGGTCAAAAGTTTTAGAACACTTTTTTTCCTGTTTTTATTGACATTTAAGCAGTTCAAGTCAAGTGAATAACCTGAAATGGTAAACTGCCAGAGGTAAAAAAAAAAATAATATATAGTGAAAAATAATGTACATTTCAGAGTTATAAAAAGAGGCCTTTTTCAGGGAACAAGTAAAGGGTTAACAACTTACAGCTGTTCTGCAGCAATGGAAGTCAATTAAGCCTTGAAAGTTGATGCTAACAATTACTACAGGTGTCCCAACTTTTGTTGATTACTTACAAACCCTCTGTCTGTATAAAAGCAGTGTTGGAACATACTGTGTTACTACACCCTCTTAAGCATTATTTGGACAGTATTGTACTGCAGGAAGTAGTATATTGCTGTCATAATGGCGAGAAAAAGGCAATTAACAAAGGAAGACAGACAGACCATTATAACCCTTAAAAGTGTAGGTCTTTCCTTTAGAGAAATTGCAAAGAAAGCCAAGGTGTCAGTGAGTAAGTACAGTTTCCTACACCATCAAATGGCACCTGGAAACTGGAGGAAACTCTGACAGGAAGAGGTCAACAGCTTGCGTGATATGCGGCTCACAGGACAACAGCTTCAAGCACAGCTTAACACTGGTCGAAGTAAGCAAGTCTCAGTTTCAACTGTGAAGAGAAGACTTCGAGCTGCAGGTTTGACAGGTGGAGTGGCAGTAAGAAAGCCATTGCTAAGATGGCAAAAAAAAAAGAAGGCTTGCCTGGGCCATGAAGCACCGCCAGTGGACTACTGAAGACTGGAAGAAGGCCTTATGGAACGATTAATGAAAATGTGAAATCTTCGGTTCATCACACAGGGTTTTTGTACTCCGTCGCGTAGGCGAAAGGATGGTTCCTCAGTGTGTGACACCAACTGTCAAACATGGAGGAGGAAGCGTGATGGTCTGGGGCTCTTTTGCTGGATCCAGAGTCGCCGACTTGCACAAAGTGAGTGGCACCCTGAACCAAAACGGCACCACAGCATTTTGCAGCGCCATGCAATACCCTCTGGTGTACACCTAGCTGGTCAGGGCTTCATCCTACAGCAAGATAATGACCCAAAACATACAGTGAGGGAAAAAAGTATTTGATCCCCTGCTGATTTTGTACGTTTGCCCACTGACAATGAAATTATCAGTCTATAATTTTAATGGTAGGTTTATTTGAACAGTGAGAGACAGAATAATAACAAAAAAATCCAGAAAAACGCATTTCAAAAATGTTATAAATTGATTTGCATTTTAATGAGGGAAATAAGTATTTGACCCCCTCTCAATCAGAAAGATTTCTGGCTCCTAGGTGTCTTTTATACAGGTAACGAGCTGAGATTAGGAGCACACTCTTAAAGGGAGTGCTCCTAATCTCAGCTTGTTACCTGTATAAAAGACACCTGTCCACAGAAGCAATCAATCAATCAGATTCCAAACTCTCCACCATGGCCAGACCAAAGAGCTATCCAAGGATGTCAGGAACAAGATTGTAGACCTACACAAGGCTGGAATGGGCTACAAGACCATCGCCAAGCAGCTTGGTGAGAAGGTGACAACAGTTGGTGCAATTATTCGCAAATGGAAGAAACACAAAATAACTGTCAATCTCCCTCAGCCTGGGGCTCCATGCAAGATCTCACCTTGTGGAGTTGCAATGATCATGAGCACGGTGAGGAATCAGCCCAGAACTACACGGGAGGATCTTGTCAAGGTTCGCAAGGCAGCTGGGACCATAGTCACCAAGAAAACAATTGGCAACACACTACGCCGTGAAGGACTGAAATCCTGCAGCGCCCGCAAGGTCCCCCTGCTCAAGAAAGCACATATACAGGGCCGTCTGAAGTTTGCCAATGAACATCTGAATGATTCAGAGGAGAACTGCGTGAAAGGGTTGTGGTCAGATGAGACCAAAATCGAGCTCTTTGGGATCAACTCAACTCGCCGTGTTTGGAGGAGGAGGAATGCTGCCTATGACCCCAAGAACACCATCCCCACCGTCAAACATGGAGGTGGAAACATTTTTTTCTGCTAAGGGGACAGGACAACTTCACCGCATCAAAGGGACGATGGACGGGGCCATGTACCGTCAAATCTTGGGTGAGAACCTCCTTCCCTCAGCCAGGGCATTGAAAATGGGTCGTGGATGGGTATTCCGGCATGACAATGACCCAAAACACACGGCCAAGGCAACAAAGGAGTGGCTCAAGAAGAAGCACATTAAGGTCCTGGAGTGGCCTAGTCAGTCTCCAGACCTTAATCCCATAGAAAATCTGTGGAGGGAGCTGAAGGTTCGAGTTGCCAAACGTCAGCCTCGAAACCTTAATGACTTGGAGAAGATCTGCAAAGAGGAGTGGAACAAAATCCCTCCTGAGATGTGTGCAAACCTGGTGGCCAACTACAAGAAACGTCTGACCTCTGTGATTGCCAACAAGGGTTTTGCCACCAAGTACTAAGTCATGTTTTGCAGAGGGGTCAAATACTTATTTCCCTCATTAAAATGCAAATCAATTTATAACATTTTTGACATGCGTTTTCCTGGATTTTGTTGTTGTTATTCTGTCTCTCACTGTTCAAATAAACCTACCATTAAAATTATAGACTGATCATGTCTTTGTCAGTGGGCAAACGTACAAAATCAGCAGGGGATCAAATACTTTTTTCCCTCACTGTACCTCCAGGCTGTCAGAACTACCTTAGAAGAAAATAACAAGACGGTAGACTTCAAATCATGGAATGGCCAGCACAGTCTCCAGACATAAACCCCATCCAGCTGGTTTGGGATGAACTGGGCAGAAGGGTGAAAGCAAAGCACCCTACAAGTGCAACACATTTGTGGGATCTTCTGCAACAGTGTTGGGAAGAACTTTCCGAACAATATTTGATTTGCATTGTAGAAAGAATGCCACGAGTGTGTTCGGCTGTTATGTCTGCAAAAGGTGGCTACTTTGATGAGTCAAAAATGTTGATTACATTTTGTTAAACAAAACGATTCCATGATTTATTTTTGTCTCCAATTGTGTATTTGTTCTACGCTTTTAATTTCAGAGTACATTAAGACATTAAACTGTGTGAATTTCAATAAAAACTGGAAAAATGGAGGTGTTCTAAAACTTTTGACCGGTAGTGTATGTATTCTCAAGTACTGCATGTATGTATTCTCAAGTACTGCATGTATGTATTCTCAAGTACTGCATGTATATTTTTAAGTACAGTAAGTTTGTGTCCATATGCATTAGGCTGCCTGTGCATTTATGTGCACCCATATCTCTATGAGATATACTAAATACTAATTTCTGTGCTTGTGATCAGCCACGTCGTCGTCATCTCGGGAGCGTCCGTGGTCTGCCATCTCGTCCCCTGACAACCAGGCCATGGTCACGGTGGCGGCGGTGGTGCCTCGCAGGAATCCCAGCATCCTCTCCAGCAACCTGTCCAAGAGCATCTCCATCAGCAATATCGCAGGGTGAGACACAACACCACTCAACCACCAACCAGCTCACTATCGCCCCCTTCACACACTCAGGTTGTACATTTTCATGCTGACACACTCATCACTTGTGTGAGTGTGTACGCAACTTATGTTATTACTCTGATAGTCACTCTTTCACTAACTATGTTTCTCTCTCCCACTCCGTCTGTCTGTCCATGCAGGCCATTGATGGATGAGATGCCTCTGAAGGGCTTGAAGTACCTGTCCCAGTCCACAGACTCACTACACAAGATCTCCAAGGTCAACGAGTCCACTGAGTCTCTCACTGATGAAGGTGAGTTACCCTAAGAGTCATCAAGTCATAGAGCCTGTATTGTCTAATCATTGTTCCCCCATCATTGTAGGGATCGCTTCAAATGAGTGAGCAAATGTGAAACACATTGAACATGTTCAGATTACCTCCGATGTTTTCAGCTGTTTTATTTCAATGTATTGATTGCATTGATCCTAGCTCAGTAATGAACAGTGTATGTGTAGGAGCGCACACGTATGCTCACAGTACCTACAGTATAGCAAGCCCTCGTGTTCCTGTCTGTGTTGTCGTAGGGACTGAAATGATGGACAGCCAGCTGATGGGGGAGTTTGAGGCGGAGTCTAAGGATCTGGAGGCAGACTCCTGGACCTTCACTGTGGACAAGAAGTATGTGAAGGGGCTCAAGAAGGAAGTGGTCAAGAGACAGGACGTAATCTATGGTAGGAGGACACTCGCACTACCACTCATGCCATTACATTGGGATTTACTTTGTTTCGTTCAAGCAATTTATTGGAGAAGTTATCATATCATCAGGATTGTGGGTTAGGATATCGGTTACTCACTACAAACGCAATAGTAGGGTGCTGTTCATTGGGAATTCACACTATAACCCCTCATCTTTAACCCTAAATCATTTTTATAATACTATAACCATTCCCATCATGCCCCTCTCCAGAACTGGTCCAGACAGAGATGCACCACGTGCGGACGCTGAGGATCATGTCTGAGGTGTACAGTAAGGGACTGCAAAAGGAGGTGCAACTGGAGACCCAGGTGGTGGAGCGAGTTTTCCCCATGCTGGATGAACTCCTGGAACTACACACACACTTCTTCACACACCTCCTGGAACGCAAGAGGGAATCCTCCATCGAGGGCCGGGACGACGGTAGCTTCCTCATCCGCAAGATAGGAGATGTGCTTGTCTCACAGGTCAGCAGGGGGAGATTTGGTTTAGAGAACGTTGAATGTTGTAGAAATGTTGATTATTAGGCAAATCGGTTTGTTGGTAGTAATCTTACATGATTTTCTTGTCTGGTGTTCAGTTCTCAGGTCCCAATGCCGACCGCATGAAAAAAGTATATGGGAAATTCTGCAGCCGCCACAATGAGGCGGTCAACTTTTATAAGGAGCTTCACACCAAAGACAAACGCTTCCAAGCCTTTATCAAGGTAACTACTCTCTGGTGTCAGCGTGATGTTTGTTTACATATCCTAATCTCACCATCAATAATTAGGGCCCTAAACAGTATGGAAAATATCACTCTCTCCACCAGATGGGGCCAACACTCTGTTGTCATTTTTTTGTGTGGGTTTAAACACACATTTACATCTGCTAAAGTCATCATTAAGACATTGTATGAAACACTATATAAGTATCTCTATTTTATTTGTTTTTCAGAAAAAGATGAGTAGCACAATCGTCCGAAGACTAGGCATCCCAGAGTGCATCTTATTAGTGACACAGCGAATAACCAAGTACCCCGTGTTACTACAGAGGATACTGCAGCACACCAAAGGTGAGAGAGACCTCCTGTGAGACTTATAGCTACACCTCTTCTGAGTAATGTTATATAGTCTTATTCTGTATGCTTTGAATGGCACTCGTAAACTTTGTTGGTAGCAGAAAGAACGCAATGGAGATTGTTGGGAAGTCTTGGCCTCTGTACAATATGTATTGAAGTGACATGCTGATGTTTGACATGTACAGAGAACGAGGAGGACCATGAGGATATAACCCAGGCTCTGAGGCTGGTGAAGGAGATTCTAAATGCAGTGGACAGCAAGGTGAACGAACATGATAAGAAGAAACGGTTAAAAGAGGTGTACAGTCGTACGGACAGCAAGTCCATTCAGAGGATGAAGAGCGGACAGATGTTTGCACGGGAGGACCTGGTGAGAGGCAGGAGGCTGCTGCATGACGGACCGCTGCAGCTCAAGAACTCTGCAGGCAGGCTAAAGGGTATGGGATCAGCCTCGTTTATCACTGTCTCACGCTCTCTTTCTTGCTCTCTCCTGTCTATCTCTCTCTCTTTCTCCATCTCCTCTCTTTCTCATCCCCTCCTCTCTCCCCCACTCTTTCTATATTTTTCTTGCCCTTCTCTCCCCTTCTCGCTCTCTTATTCCCCCTCCGTCTCTTTCTCTCTCTCTCTCTCTCTCCCTCTCTCTATTCCCCCCCCCCCCTTCTTTCCTCCACTGATCCTGACTCTGTTATTTTCCATAGATGTCCAGGCCATGCTGCTGTCTGACGTGTTTGTGTTCCTCCAGGAGAAAGACCAGAAATATGTCTTTGCCTCACTGGTATGTTATGTTTGTTATTCCCAGCACATTGTTCCCTATGGTACTACACTCTGAAGTATAAAGAACCATGCCCTTTTTTTTACAATACAGGTCTATCACGCGTTAGTTTACTCCAAGATTAGCTTGCTTTGCTGTTACAATACAGGTCTATCTAGGTTTTCCAGCTATATTGTGTAAGACTACCACACAAGGCTATTGTATGGTATATGCACGTTTTAATGAACCAGTAACATTGGCATGGTTACACTCTTGGCAGAATTTTGCTATCCTGCAGTTTTTTATCATTCAGTGGAGATTGGAGTTTTCATTCAGTTCCCGTTTCCTTGGGCTAAACATTGAATTTCCCGCAAGTAGCTTCCATAGAAACCTCCCACTGGTCTATACATCCTTCAATAGAAATCTGGTCTAAACATCCTTTCACCTCCTTCCTCCCTCTCCTTCCCTCTCTCTCTTCCCGCCTCTCCCTCCATTCCTCCCCCCCTCTCTTTCCCCTCCACCCCCTCTCTTCCATCCCTCAGGATCAGCGGTCCACAGTGATCTCCCTGCAGAAGCTGATAGTGCGGGAGGTGGCTAACGAGGAGAGGGGTCTCTTCCTGATCACAGCGGGGATAGAGAAGCCAGAGATGGTGGAGGTGCTGGCCAGCACCAAGGAGGAACGCAACACCTGGATGCAGCTCATACAGGACGCCATGCACTCCATGTGAGTCAGTTAGACAGGAACACACATAGATATAGAAATACTAGAATGGGAGAAGCCCCTCAGACCACAGCAATTCTATTCTTTTTTAAAGATGTAATTCTATTTATATGGGAACAGACACAGTATATCCACAGATACTATATAGAGCATGTTAGCTTGACACTACATTTACAGAGTGAATTACAGTTAGTGCATTCATCTTAAGATAGCTAGGTGGGAGAACCACATATCACAGTCATTGTAAGTTCTTTTCAACTCAATAAAGTACCTATCAGCAAAGTCAGAGGTAGTAAAAAAAAAAAGTCAAGACGTGAGTGTTAGTTCCCGGAAAATGTGTTTTTTTAACGTATTTATTATTTTAAATGCAGTGTAAATGGTTTGATTGATAAATGATTGTGTATGTGAACAGAGAGAAGGATGATGATGAGGGAATCCCCAGTGAGACCGAGGAAGACAAGAGACTGCTGGAGACCAAAGCACGGGAGATGAGAGGTAAAACCTGTTCTCTTTTGTTCTGCTAACCATTTGCCCAAAAATATGACCAGTAAGACAGGTAATAACCACAGTGTCTCCCTCTGTCTGTTCCTCCCAGAGCTGCTGAGGAAGAAGGACGAGCAGATCGTGTGTCTGTTGAAGGAGAAGTTGAAGGTGTTCAGGGACATGTGTGAGGGTGGCAGCGGCCCAGCGGAGGAGACCAGCCCAGCCCAGTCCATCAGGACCAGGATGCTGTTCAGAGCCACCCCAGACTACGTCACCAAGGGAGAGCCCATCATGAAGGATGCCTTGAGGGAAGGTGAGTCAAGAGTGGACAGTCGGCGGCCCAGAGACCACACACACAACACAGGTGACCCTTTATCCAATCAGTGGTGACCTATTGAATTACCTGGTCACATGGCCCAACCAGTGATTTCCCCCTGAAGAAACACATAACCAATTAGAAGTAATTGGGGAATTACCTGAAAATACCCCATGTATAATATAATGCCAGTAGCAGCTGAAAGACCAGGGCAGAGAGATTACAGAATACTGCTGAAAACGCATTGTTGGCTTAGGTCAGAGTGATATATGGGTACTTGTCATAGTTATTTATATCATTTTTTCCACTCTGTAGACAGGGATGGAATCAATGCATAAGTGTAATCTGATTCTGCTGTGCAGAAAGAAAACAAATGGATTGCTTTAAAGCTGCAGGTTGAGTAATGGGCCAGATATTGATATTTTCCTCATTTTCTCTTCCCTTAGTAACCCAGTTTATGTAGGTCTGACTGGGTTGCTTTAGCTGATAGTAGTGTGTGTAGTAGACGTTACTGAAATCGTACAGGATGATGTGTGTGCGTGTGTATGTGTGTGCGTACATGTAACCATGCAATGGTCACAAGACCTGGCAAATAGCAATGAAAAACAACACACAACTGTGAATGATTTTATGTCACGGTACTGCAAGAATAAAGCACCAGAGTAGAGGTCTGCGCAGGACTAATTTCTTCATACCACACCCGCCCGCTCCCTCCTGCTGGCTTTCTATCTGACTCCCACCTGCTCCCGCAAGAACTGGTCCCTGGTTATTTTGGGCATATGTGACGCAGTTTACTTGCCAGCCATGGTCCTAGCAATTGTGCGCCCTATAGGCAATAACAAAATGCGCAAAAATAACTTAAGAAATAGGTTAAATTACCAGAGATTGTCACGTGGCCCATTATATTAGGCTATAGGTATTACTGGGCTATATCAGCCAATAGGCTAGGCATAGTTTGAAGAGAGCATAGTTGGAGAGAGAGCAGAGACATGCACTTTCTCTTGAGCTACGGTTCATAGACTACCTTTTATGAGCGGGGCATCTTTCAGATGGAGACAAATATGGGTGATTCATATTTAATTCTATGCAATGTAGTAAACTATAGGCTAATCATATTTAGTAAGTTAATTTCCTTGGAAAGATAACTGCCCTGTGCTTCTCCGCCTGTGCATAGGCTATAGCCTAATCTAGGCTATTTAATTGAGACCACACGCGCACCTGATCTCGCATGAACTGTATGGCTACTGAAATTGAAGCAGCAAGAATGATGAGAGCGGACAGTGGCACTTTCTCTTGAGCTACGTTTTGCATATAGGATATAGCCTACCTTTTTAGGAGCACGACAATTTGCAGGCAGAGACAAATAAATGACTAATCAATATTTATTGAAAAGGCGCAACGCTCACTCACCATGGTAACCTATATGCATGCTTTCACATTTTCCTTCCCTTACGGAAAAAACACATGATTTCACATGTGGAAAATCACATAAGTTCACATGTGGAAAATCACATAAGTTCACATGTGGAAAATCACATAAGTTCACATGTGGAAAATCACATAAGTTCACATGTGGAAAACATCGTTTTTTCATCTTACATATTTGACACACATGACTACATTGCATGTTCATTTATACAGTAATTATTATTTAATGTGTCCTGACCTGGGATTTGAACTCACAACCTCTTAGTTCACTGCATTCAGATATTTCTGCCACTCCACCACGTCTGTGTCAATGACTGATTTCAACTGTATTCCTACACTTTGGACGTCAAAGTCAATCTCAGCTTGGTTAAAGATATAGAATGGGTGGCCAGTAATAAACTGGTCCTGAACATCTCGAAAGCTAAGAGCATTGTATTTGGTACAAATCATTCCCTAAGCTCTAGACCTCTGAATCTGAAGATGAATCTGGTAATGAATGGTGTGGCTGTTGAACAAGTTGAGACTAAATTACTTGGTGTTACCTTAAATTGTAAACTGTCATGGTCAAAACATATAGAATCAATGGTTGTAAAGAAGGGGAGAGGTCTGTCCATAATAAATAGATGCTCTGCTTTTTTGACACCACACTCCAAAAACCAAGTCCTTCAGGCTCTAGTTTGTCTTATCTTGATTATTGTCCAGTCGTGTGGTCAAGTGCTGCAAAGAAAGACCTAGTTAAGCTGCAGCTGGCCCAGAAGTCTTGCTCTTCATTGTAATCAGAGGGCTAATATAAATACTATGCATGCCAGTCTCGCTTGGCTAAGAGTTGAGGAAAGACTGACTGCATCACTTCTTGTTTTTATAAGAAACATTAATATGTTGAAAATTCCAAATTGTTTGCATAGTCAACTTACACACAGCTCTGACACACACGCTTAACCCACAAGACATGCCACCAGGGGTATTTTCACAGTCTCCAAATCCAGAACAAATTCAAGAAAGCGTCTACTATAATATAGAGCCATTACTGTATGGAACTCCCTTCCATCTCATATTGCTCAAAAGAACCGCAAACCTGGTTTAAAAAAACTGATAAAGCAACACCTCACGGCACAACGCCTACGTGTGCCGTTTTTACATTTATGTAGTTCTGTCCTTGAGCTGTTCTTGTCTATTAATGTTCTGTATTATGTCATATTTCATGTTTTGTGTGGACCCCAGGAAAAGTAGCTACTGTTTTCGCAACAGCTAATCCTGATAAAATATGAAAATACCAGATACACTCAAGAAAAACTCAAATTGCTGAATAAGGAAATGAAATGAATGATGAGAGAATAGTCAGATGAACTGATTCCTTCATATGTTTTAGATGAACAGCGTACCACTTACTTTAAAACCATTATACCATTACTATGTGCAAACATAGAGGGAGTTCTATTAACCTGAGCCGCGGTGCAGCGGTCTATGGCCAGTGACGTGAACGGGCAAAAGTGGCGAGGGAGGAGTGTCCTTCTCAAATCAAACAGTAATCTGCGACGCTCGGTCATGTTGTCAACAAGGCAGCATGGTGCATTGTCCAGAAACATACAACATCTCTTTTCCATAAAATGTGTTAGTATTTTCAAACTAGTTTTCATTTGGAAGGCAGATAAAGCATATCTAAAAGCAATCACTTTTTTCATTACTCCACGTGCTTAATCTACGTCACTTTTGTTTGGAGCCGACTTCGCCGTGGGCTTTGAACAGGGCACCTGGCTCACGCCCGGGAGGCAGCCTGGTTTCAAAAGTAAACTCCTCACACCGGGGCAAACCATGCTAGATAATCGAATCCCCTCAATAATATCTCATGTGAAATCTTCTAAAAACACGTTTGCACATGATTTCACATGTAGAATTCATGTGTTTCTTCCGTAAGGGTTTTCAATTATTTGTTTGATTGCACCACGACTCACTTGGGTGAGCGCCCTCCACTTCTTTCCATTATCAATATTTATTTACAGACACTGTAGTAAACGATATAATCCTGTATTAGTTAATTTCCTTGGAAGGATAACCACCATGTGATTCTCCACCCATGCATAGGCAGGCTACACATATACTAGGCACACTTGATCTCACACGCCCAACTAGGAGAGGAGAGGTAGGCTACTGAAGTTGAAGCAGCGAATTCTGAGAGTGTATGAATAATGCAACAAAGATGTGATTTTAATACAATAGGTAGGCTAAAGCATACAAGGCAGAAAGACCAGCGTTTCCAAATATTCTGCAGAACAAAAAAAAAAATTCATCCCAAAATTGTCTGACCGCATGCCCTCTCCCGCCCACAGCATGAAAAATGTAGACCACGCCTCAATGATCTCTGCAGCCCTCTACACCAGAGCGCAGGACCTATCCTCACGTGTGTGGTTTGTGTGTGTTTCAGTGGAGACTCTCCATGTGCTGGTGAATGGCAGTCTGGGCGGGGCCGTGGGGCAGCAGGTGTCCAGTACCCAGGATGCATCAGGGGGCAGTGTGGGGCCGGTTTGTCTGCCTCGTCGCGCTGAGACCTTCGGAGGCTTCGACAGCCACCAGATGAACATCTCCAAGAGTAAGAACAACTCACACACTCCTACTCCCTCTCTCCCTATGTACCCTGACTGGCTGTCATGCTGCAGGTGACTGTCATTATCTGCAGCTGTGGGCTAAAGGTCTCCTGTTTTTCCTTCCAGACGGAGAGAAAGAAGAGGGGGATGACTCATTAGACCTTCGGAGGACTGAGTCAGACAGTGTGTTAAAGAAGGTAATTACAGTAACTAGACAGCTCAGAGATGTGTGTATGTGCCACATCAAAGGATACACACCACACACCACACACACACACACACACACACACACACACCGTGCACTTTGTGCATGAACTTTCCATTATTTTTAACTCTTCTAACCCATGCCATCAGGAGGGATTTAAACTGAGCTGTGTCTCAGAAGGCCTGCGTCTGCCCATCACCACCACTGACATTAACAGACAGACATTAGCCCTGGCCCTGGACTGAGGGCTGAGCAAAACTGAGGAAGTCCATATTGTTAAGGCTCCATGAGGCTAGGCGATGCCCCCGGTCCAGGCTGGGCTGTGTGGGAGCAGCCCTGTGCTTTGAATGCCTATAATCTCCTCTGCTCAGGCCCAGGCCTCTCCGGCAGGCAGGTGGGATCAAGCTCTTCCTCTGAGGGGGTGATTAACATTGCCCCTCGGTAGCTCTGTTAATATCTCAGTAACTAACTGCAGCTGTGCTTGTCTTCGTCCACAGGGGGGCAACAACAACCTACTGCTGCTGCTCAAGAGGAACAGTGAGGTAGGTCTGACTCCTACGCTATGTTAGGCTTCCAGCAAACTGTACATCCCTGACTGACTAACTGGCTCTGTGAGAGAGGCATCACTATTTGCTCCCACGCACAAGCCTCTCTCTGCTGTACTGTGCTATGCAGTAGGTTATTTCATAGGAAGTATTTTTGTGTATATGTACCTACTGTGTAACCATATGCAGAGGTGACATTTTTTATAATCTCTCTTCCTGTCTAATAGCAGGTCCTCCATAGTGTCACACATCTCCATGACCTCCTCAACACACTGCAGGTACGGACACTTCCTCACATCTCCTCTATGGTTAGACCAAATAGAGCTGCTAAAAAGCACACTGACACACAAGCAGTCCATTAGTATAGGTGATACGACTGTTTACATCCGTGTGTGTTCTGCAGGCGGTGGTGGTTCAGCAGGACACCTTCATCGAGAACCAGCGTCATGCTCTGGCTGAGCGGCCAGCCTCCCGCCACTCCTCCACCTCCTCCCTGTCCTCCACCTCCTCGCGGCCCAACTCCCTGATCGAGCAGGAGAAGCAGCGCAGCCTGGAGAAGCAGAGGCAGGAGGTAGCCAACCTGCAGCGCCAGCAGGCGGCCCACGTTGACGAGCGGAGGAGGAGGGAGAGGGAGTGGGAGGTGAGGGAGTCGGGGCTGAGCGACAGGGAGGCGCAGGTGAAGGAGCAGGACGAGGAGACGGCGAGGAGGCGCAGGCAGCTGGAGGAGGAGAGGCAGGAGCTGCAGAGGAGGAAGGAGGAGTACCAGAGGGATCTGGAGAGGCTGAGGGACGCCCAGAGGAAGCTGGACAGAGACAGGGAGACGCTGCGGAGGGAGGCTGAGATGGTGGAGCAGATGAAAAAGGCTGAGGTGAGCTAGAACAGTTGGTGCTGCCCATTGCTCTCTGTCTGCTACTTTGATGTAACAGCATTTTACCACAATTGACTACACATACATTATTTAGTGATGCCCTTAGAATTAACCCTTTACTTACTGCTTACCCTAACCTCCACCTGGGCTCAAGCCTGAGCTTCTAATCCTAAAGCTAGCTCAACCTTGACTCCGAGATATAATCTCTTACATTAATTTTAAGATAACATCACTAAGTGTATGTGAAGCGTAACTATTTTTCTTGTTGCATGGTGTTTGATTTGATCGGTAGGCAGAGCAGGCACACAGGACCCAGCGGACGCCCTCCTCCACCTCAGAGGAGTCCATGAAGTTTCAGAGCTCCACCTCTCTGGATAAAGAGCCTGGAGGAGGGGAGGCAGAGCTGTCCTCCTCCCCCGCCACCAAAGACCCCTTCCTCAGGATGGGATCCAAGAGGAAAGGGAAGAACCTGAACCCCTTCTCCTCCTCGTCCTCTTCCTCCAACGCCAGCTCCAAGGCCCAGAGCAGCACAGACGGCCAGAACCAAATCCCCAACCGCCTGATGCAGCTGGCCAAGACCAAGGACAAGAAGGAGAAGAAGAAGAAGAAAGGGAAGGGCCAATCACAGCCAGGTAAACTAGCAGCACACATCTTTGTAAGGAAAATAGAGCCATGGTAAAAGTCTACTTACCTGTGCTAGACACTGAGGGATATTGTTACAGTGTAGTCTAACTAAAGTATATGTCCATCTTTCTTCTCCACAGATCCCCAGAACACTGGGGTCACAGGGCTTCAGGCCGATGGAGAGATCTTCTTCTGCTGATTCCTTGGGGGTCCACTATCCCACAATGCCCCACACTCACAGCATCACAGTGACTGCATCAGCTGACTGCCCAGACTCTGTAGTAGTGTGGCCAGATAGATATGCACCCCATTGACATCCTGTACCCTACCCACTGACCTGAAGGGGATGGCCATGGACAGGAAGTACAACTAGAGCATTTCCTGTGACCTTTTTAGGGAACCATGCAGACACTTCCCAGTTGCCATTCTGAAGTGTCGAGGTGTGACTTTTGGATGAACAGAATTAGGATTCTGCAAGTCTGATGTGGCATGGATTGGATTGGCTTGCATGGGTTGGTTGCCTTGGCTTTGATAGTGTTCAGATATGATTTGGACAGTTTCAGGAGTTATACCATGGGTAGAGGAAATTGTATCATTCATGAAGTATACAGTAGCTAACATTCATTTTCTATCTGAAGGGAAGATTTAACAGAGCAGGTGCCGTGGGGACTGTTATAGAATGTTCTGCATTTCACAAATTCAAGTATACCCTAATAGCCAAAATGACAAAAGAGAGCATACACCCTATTTAACAATTCCAGTTGAGTGAGTAAAGCTTATACAATGGTTTTCTTGTCATACTTGTCAAGGTATTGCTTAACACTGGGCCCCATAATGCTTCATTCCCGCCTGTAAGGAACTTGAGGCAAATTTCTCCCATCAACTCTACGTCAGAAGTTATACAATATAATCACTCAAATGGGTAGCAGGTAGCCTAGCGGTTAAGAGCGTTGGGCCAGTAACCGAAAGGTCGCTGGTTTGAATCCCTGAGCTGGCAAAGGTGAAAAATATGTTGTTGTGCCCTTGAGCAAGGCACTTAACCCTAATTGCTCCTGTAAGTTTCTCTGGATAAGAGCATCTGCTAAATGATTAAAATGCAACATTGTAGAAGTTCTAAAGAAAGGCGACTCAATGTCAGGGCAGAGGAGACATGACTGACAGAGTTATGAGAGGAGGATGAATGAGTCTGGGAGAAATGGAAGACAAGCAAAGAGAAAGAATAGCTTGTAGCAGAGGAGAGGAGAGAAAGATAAGCATGTCTCAGAGAGAGAGAGAGACAGATGAGGAAGAAAGAGATTCTGTGTAAGGGAGATAATTGTCCACTTTGCATTTGAATGTAATGATGAAAACTGTTTGTTACGGTTCCAGCAGACTGAATAGGTAGAAGAAACATTTGTGGTACTTGTTGTATTCCTCCACTGCACACTTGAATTTGTGAACCATTTTATTTGTCAATCACTGCAATGCAATACTGGCACACACGGTTTGAAGGTGATGAGCACTTTAGATAATATTCAGTCTGTTACAAGTGAAGAGACTTTCTCCTTGACATTGAGTGACAATCATTCAATTGACCCAGACTGAGTCGAAACTAAGGAATAGCTATCTCACAAGAATGGACCGAAATTCAGATTTTCTTCCCCCAGTAATATTTGAATGCTGATATTGGAATAGATTAATCTAGCCCGGACCAACCATTCCCTTTGTTAATCCCATTGGAATTACATGGATATATCAGCCTGCAGGACAGGCTGTACTTTTAGTAAAACCAAACCAAACCTTTACTCTGGACACAACCTCATATTTCCCTATTTTCCCTGCAGTCTGCTCTTGTATACGATGGACTGTGGTGCCATAAACTCTCTTGTGCCTCTCAAATGGTCCAGAATAATTAATGTCCCTGGATTTTATTCATTGATTTTTTTTCCATCTACGCTCCAGTTTCGGGTTTTGATTCGTATAACCAGAACTGCATAAAGCCTAATATTTCAGCAGAGTTGTGTTCTTTCTCTTTTCTGCTGATGAGCAGAATTGAAGGCGAAAGCACAGAAAAGCCATCCCCTCTCCTGACTGTCTGTAAAACTGAAATATGGTGCTAATCACTAACTCATAACTGTTCTGCTTCCTCTTTTCTGCCTCATCTTGCCTTCTTTTGACCATCAGATGGCGCTTTGTCAATTTTCCACCACTATTCACTCAGTGGGATTTGTCATCTTGATATCTCACAACAATGCCCCCTGGTCATATATATGCAATGTGAAACACCACATTAACAAGGTGTATTATGGCCTTGCTTAGTGATTTTACAAAAGTGAAAGCATAGGGAGGGATCATTGGCATTTTGATTGATTGGTTCATTCACACACTGACATGCATGAATAGACAGATTCCACTTTTGACAGGTGTGAACGCACCTACATTAGACCCTACCCTCACCACTTTATATTCCTCCAGGAATATCTGCTAATTATCCCTTCAACTTCTACGGTATAGAAGTTGAGCAGTGCAACAGTAGCTCTGAAACGTTGTACATGATGCATTGTGGCAAATGCAAAGATATTATGCTCAAATTGAAATGCACTATTAACCAGCATCTGTGAGGGGTTGGAGTGTGTTTTACAGTTATATTGTAAACCAGTGCTTTTAAAGTAATATGTTGTATGTACTAAAAAGGTACATTTTTTTTCTTGCTGAATTCCATGTAAAAAATAAAAAGGGCAAAACAACAATTATGTAAATATGTGTCATGTACAAATCGAACTTTTAAAGTATTGATTGTGGATTTTTGGATCAATTTAAGCTTTTTATAATTAGGCTTTATTTATCAGTGTTCTCCCTGTTTTGGAGGCATAAAATGTACATTCATTTTTCCCTTAATAAATAACTATTATTGTTTGTCAACTGAAATGTGTGTCTGTGTCTATTTTCTCCCCTTGTCTTCGTGTGTTAATAGCTTGTACTAGAATGGAATGGCTTTGGTGTACCTCTGGACCACACATTATGGCCAGTCAGTCAGGACAACTCCGCCCGGATCGTGTTTCACAGTTATTGGGTGAATGTACGCCTTAATTGACTGACTGATGCCAACTGTACAGAGGGTATGTTTGATTTAACCACCTGTTGTTACTCTGTCTCGCTCTCTGATCCTGTGCTGTCTAGTTTGACAACGAGGTACTTCGCAAAACTGCCATTCCTCTTTGCAGGGGACGTTGTCTGTCTTTGAGCTTGTGTGTTCCGCTCCATGGACAAGATAGAAACGTGCTTGTTTTTCTCACTGTAGAACGCTTTTTCATCCAGCTCACTGCTAGCTCTTTGGGCTGAGAGTGGCTTCAGGAGGGATTCTGTGGGAGAGGATGTGGTGGAGCCCACTTCTGGACGTGACTAGCTCTGCCTTTGTTCGTGACAACAAGTGACCCTGCCCAGCTGGCCTGCACCGCACTGCGCAGAGGAGGAACACAGGACTTTAAGGTAAGAGGAGGGGAAGAAGATAAGAAAATGGTTTGTAATCAGATCCAATCTTGATCTTATCCCGATTCTTGACAGAAGAATGTGCACTCATTTTTCTCTAGTTTATCATAAAAAGAACGGTTCATCAAAATAATATTTTAACTTAAATGAAAATACCAGTGGTATAACTAACCCATTATCCACTCTTAGTTTCTGTGTTACTGAATATTATGTTGTCCAAATTAGTATCCATATTGTACTTTTAAAGTCAGATTGATAATGGTATTTGGATAAGGTTTACAGACTGCTGTTTTAGTCTGTAATGAGCATTCTCTGGCAGATTCTCTGAAATGCCACACACTCGGGTCCAGATCTATATAAATTTCCGAAAGCCCCAGAGCTCCAGCCTACAAGATGTCTGCCATTATAACTTCACCTAACCACATATTCATCTTCGCTAGTATGACCTTTTCAAAGTGTTTCCAAATCCCCCTGGCCCTCCCTCCCTCCCTCCACTGCAGTGGAAAAATGACTGGGCGACCTGTCACACCATTAGAATGTGAGCAGAGCAGATCAACAGAGATTTGGCTTGTAAAGGATGATATTATCATGCATTGCTCACAGCCAGTAGTGACCTTTCTCCAGCTCCTGGTGTAGATTGGTGTGTAATGTGAAAGAGCCAAGCCATTCTGCTCCATCTGGGGGAAGAAAGGAAAGGGACAAACATTCAAAAGAAACCTGAGCCTTTGTTGTGTTCCGTGACAATGGGCATATAAATATTGTCTGTATGTTCGCTAGAAAATAGTGGCAGGCGGGGGATATGGGCATGAGTCATTATTCTCCTTTTACAAACAGTATTATAGTACAAACCTCAATGAGCTGTTCTGTGTGATAGTAAACATAGGGGAGAGTGGGGTAAGTTGAGCCATTTTTACATTCAACATCACTCCTTCAAGGGAAATATAGTATTATTTCTGACAAAGACATCTACCTATATTTCAGGATGTTGTGTATCCCTGGAAATAATCAGAATTCATGTAAACATTACAGTTTTGAAAACATAGCTTGTCCAAAAAAAGGGGTCTCTTGGCACAACGTATCCCGGGTATGGTGTAAGTTGAGACGTGCGACAGGGTAAGTTAAACTGTCTACACATTTCTGTACTGAATGAAATATTACCACTACCACTTTAACACCATGTCTATTTCCCAAACACAATTCAACACAATCGCTTTTTTGTCTTTTAATCATATGAAGCATCTTTTAGCACAGGCTTAACACCTAACAAACACTTTGTACTTTTTTTGTACACTTTTAACATAGGCCAGGCCCTGATGTTACCTCATATCCCAGCAATAATGCCTTGCATTACGCCTGGGAAGAAAACATGTCATTTTGCTCAACTTACCATTGGCTCAACCATTGGCTCAATTTACCCCAAGGCAAACATTTTGACTATATTAGCCCACACAGCTACAAGGATGCACTTTCATGCTAGGTTTCAGACCTCATATTGAATCTTATAGAGAACCCAACTGATGTATAAAACAATCTTAAAATGATCTACTTTGGTTTAGATACAAGCATCATGAAACCTCCAACACAATAAATTCATTTGACTGTGAAAATGTGTGTTTTTTTTTTACCTAACTTGCTTACCACTTTTTCTATGTGATTTATTTGTTCACAGACTCCATGAAATGATGAACTGTTTGTTAATATTTGGTCAAATTATTAATTTTGTGTATAGTTTCCTAGAAACAATGATTGCTCAACATATCCCTTTGGCTCAATTTACCCCACTCTCCCCTACAGTATTTTATAATCTTCCTCAGTAGAGTATAGGCCTATAGCCTACATGACATGGGAAATACCTTGATACCGGATAAAGCATATCCTCCTGCTACTAGAAAATGTAGAGGCATCATCAATGAAAGACTGTTAAATATGAAGATATATCATACATAGACTGTAAGAGGCCAGCCTGTGTGGTATTGAGATGTTTCGATGTGATAATAACATTGATGAGACGGGCGATCCTCTCAGATGGATGGCTGCCTGATGTCTGTTTTGCAATGAAAGCTGTATAACTGGCAAGCCTGGGTTTATACAAGCCTGTGCCTCTCACTTCTGTATATTTCACCTTGGAAGCACCACAGTTCAGTGGCTCACACTACATCCCTGCCTCTCCCCTTCCCCCCATGCACCACGCAGGCAGCACCCTGCCTATGGGTTAATATTGAACTCAGTCGCTGTCTGATGGAAATGTCAGGCAGAGGGACTGAATCCATTTCCATCCATCTCAGGGCCTCCTCTCCCTGGGGGCGGCGATGATGAGGCGGCCGCGCTGGGGTTCATAATTTACCCCCTCAGCAGCTCCCATCATCGGCAACTCATATTTCACCTGGACTCTTAAAGGTTCAGAACTAGGCTGCTTCCGCTCTGCAGCTCTCTCTCCTTCTCTTCTTGTTTTTCTCCCTCTTTTTTACATTACTCGTAAATTATGGCATTAGGGCTGTATTGATCCCGAGAGAGAGAGAGAGAATAACAATGCTTCTCCAGAGAGTTCATGCTCCTTTTTAAGGTGTTAAAAAGATCTGACTTTCTTCTGAACCAGACCTAATTTTCTGTAACGTACATCCACTTCAAAAGCACTTTTCCTCACTGCCTATTATTGCTTTTCTCTGGCCTCCCACTGTGCTGTAGCAGCCAGGCAGGGGGCAGGCAGACAGGCAGGCCAGCCTTGTCTCATAGACCAGACGTAACATAGTAAATATAAATCCGGGGCACTCAAATTAGTATGATATGTTACGTTTGGTATGGTTACGTAAGGCGGAAGGTTACTTAAGGCAAAAATGAAAGAGGGCGGGTGGGCGTATAACGCAAACCTCTTCTGAACCAGACCTAATTTTCTGTAACGTACATCCACTTCAAAAGCACTTTTCCTCACTGCCTATTATTGCTTTTCTCTGGCCTCCCACTGTGCTGTAGCAGCCAGGCAGGGGGCAGGCAGACAGGCAGGCCAGCCTTCTCTCAAAGACCAGACGTAACATAGTAAATGTAAATCTGGGGCACTCAAATTAGTATGATATGTTACGTTTGGTATGGTTACTTAAGGCAAAAATGAAAGAGGGTGGGTGGGCGTATAACGCAAACCTCTAACAACCCAAAGGTTGTGTCTTCGAATCTCATCACGGACGGCTTTAGTATTTGTGCTAATTAGCAACTTTTCAACTACTTAGCATGTTAGCTAACCCTTCCCTAACGCTAACCTTAACCGTTTTAGCTAACCCTTCCCCTAACCTTAACCTTTTAACCTAACTTAACCCTAACCCTAACTCCTAGCCTAGCTAACGTTAGCCACCTAGCTAACGTTAGCAAAAGAATGGAATTCGTAACATATCATACGAATTGTAATTTGTAACATATCATGTGAAATGGATGCCAGAAATCCTCAAATTAATACATACCATACGAAACGTAACATATCATACTAAATGGAGTGGCCGGATTTACTTACAGAATAATACGAAATGCTCTGAGACCAGGTTGGGCAGGCAGGCAGGCGGGGGTATGGTCATCATCTTCTGTGCTCCAGCAGATGCTGCCCCTCCCACCATGCTCTGTCATTTGGCTGTTATTTTCTCAACGACCGCCTTCTAATCAACAGCCTGCCACGACCAGGCTCTCTCCTAATTCTCCTCCAACATCGCATAGCTTTGAAGGGGCAACTACAAAGGGAGAGAGGGGGAACATGGTGGCGGAGGGGAGTGAAATTTAAAGAGCATCTTCTTCACCCTCCCCGAAATTGGAGGGTGGGAATATTATGCAAGACTCACACACCCAGGCCACTATAGGACCTATGGGTTGTAGCCGCAGCTGACGGAATTAAATCGTTTTTGCTCCATTATGGCTGTCAACAAGTGTCTTTTAATGTGCCCGTTCACTGGGAGCTTAGGGCTCACGCGGCCGTTGGCGCTGGACTAGTGGAATCTTCTGGGCTGATTGTGTGTGCTTTCATTAGCACTAGGCTGACCAGGCCCAGCAGCCAGCTACTGGTGAGCAGGCAGGAAATTTCAATCGCTCTGGCAGAACAATAGATCAAAGGCGCCGCCAGGCCGGGTGAAAATGTGAGAGTCCAATGGGCTCCTGATTTACATGCTCTGTGAGAGAGAGAGGATGACTTCATTGCAGGCCGACCATGGGCTTGGGTATACACCATGCTCGGATGGAGCATTGCTCTGCTCTGGACAGGCCAGACGGACCGTTTATTGATCTGACTGGGCCTCCTGGGAGAGCTGCACTACACAGCCTACTGGGTGTCCTCTGACCAATTACCACAGCTCTCTTTGTCTGTATATAAATATACAGTAGTTTGAGGAAGTGCTCATGCCAGTTAAAGTACAGTATGTTGTGTCGGTTGGTAGGTAGGTGTTTCTGTGATGTTAAAAGATTGTTGGTGCCTTTGAAACCAAACCACTGAGTAGAGGAGAGTGGGGTATGTTGAGTTATTTTTTTACATTCAGCATCACTACATCAAGGGAAATATAGTATTCTTTCTAACAAAGATACCCACATATATTTCAGGATGTTGTGTATCCCTGGATCAGAATTAATGTAAACATAACAGTTTTGAAAACATAGCTTGTCCAAAAAAAAAGTGGTTTCTTGGCACAAGTTACCCCGGGTATATAGGGTAAGTTGAGTATAGGGCCAGGGTAATTTCAGCCATCTTGGGGTAAGCGGGTGATGGTGCTGGTAGGTCAAAGTTTAATTAATGGAATGGGGGTGTGATATATTGTATATCTTAAATGTATGCCTACATTCAGATATAGATCTCTCTGTTCAATGTCACTTACCCTTCCATTTCTTGACCAGTTGTCTGGGACAGGGATATTGTTTTGATGTGCCAATTCGTAGTTCTCTGTATTTGAGGCTACTAAGCCCATGAAACTGGTGTGCGAGATTCTTGATGTTTAGCAAGCTAGACTCCATGTCATCAGATAATACCTTGTGTGCCTCTACTACTCTATCATAGCCTCTCTTTCGCACAGGTCTGTTTAATTTTTTGTCAGTGTACCTCTTCAGTGTCATTCAGTCTATTTATTCATCCCTTACTGCTGCTCAAATGGACTTCTTCCCTTCTCTCACTGCCTTGGCTGCTCTATTAAGAACCTCAAGGGGGGCTAGAACCCTGCTTGTTTTACGTTTTTATACACGGGGCATGATGGTGTCTGCTCTGTAACAATAACAATTCAATATCTTGAGTTCATATGCATGACACATTGTACAAATATTATGCATAAAACGGACAAAATGTAATCATCATTTGTATGGGGTATGGTGGCCATTGGCTCAACTTACCACAAGGCAAGCGTTTTGACTATATTAGCCCACACAGCTACAAGGATGCACTTTCATGCTAGGTTTAGGACCTCATATTGTAGCTTATATAATAATATCTACTTTGGTTTAGATACAAGCATCATGAAATCTATAATATAATACATTAATTTTCAGTTTGTTGGACCTAACTTGCTTACCACTTTTTCCATGTGGTTGCTTCCTTCACAGACTCCATGAAATGATAACCTCTTCCTAAATATTTGGTCACATGTTTAATTTTGTGTATGGTTTCCTAGAAACAAGGGGTGGCTCAAATAACCCTTTGGCTCAACTTACCCCACTCTACCCTAATAGTTTTTGTTTTGCTACTGTGCTGCATTGGCTTCAGTAATGGGTTTGTGGATAAATGCAGATGTATAGAAACCCCTGGAATGCTGCATCTAGAGTAGCGAACGCCACAGTCCATGGAGTGAGTACAAAAACAACTGTGCAGCAAACGCTGTAGTCAGCTTTTTCACCCCCACTCACAGGGCAAGCAGCTGCTGGGCATTGTTTGTGATCTAATTATGTGAAAGTATTTTTTTCCACCAGTTTGTTGATGTAGTTCTATGAAGAAACTCCTTCTCTGTCTAGAAGTGTTATACTGAACAAAAATATAAACGCAACATATAAAATCTTGGTCCCATGTTTCATGAGCTGAAATAAAAGATCACTGAAATGCTCCATACGTACAAAAAGCATATTTCTCTCGAATATTGTGCACACATTTGTTTACATCCCTGTTCGTGAGCATTTCTCCTTTGCCAAGATAATCCATCTACCTGACAGGTGTGGCATATCAAAAAGCTGATTAAACAGCATGATCATTACACAGGTGCACCTTGTGCAGGGGACAATAAAAGGCCACTCTAAAATGTGCAGTTTTGTCACACAACACAATGCCACAGATGTCTCAAGTTTTGAGGGAGCATGCATTTGGCATGCTGACTGCAAGAATGTCCACCAGAGCTCTTGCCAGAGAATTGAATGTTCATTTCTCTACCATAAGCCGCCTCCAACATCGTTTTAGAGAATCTGGCAGTACGTCCAACCGGCCTCACAACCGCAGACCTCGTGTAACCATGCCTGCCCAGGACCTCCGCATCCGGCTTCTTCACCTGCGGGATCGTCTGAGACCAGCCACCCCGACAGCTAATGAAACTGTGGGTTTGCACAACTGAAGAATTTCTGCACAAACTGTCAGAAATTGTCTCAGGGACCTGACTGCAGTTCGGCATCATAACCGACTTCAGTGGGGTTATGGTATGGGCAGGCATAAGCTACGGACAACAAACACAATTACATTTTATCAATGGCAATTTGAATGCACAGAGATACCGTGACGACATCTTGAGGCCTATTGTCGTGCCATTCATCTGCCGCCATCACCTCATGTTTCAGCATGATAATGCACGGCCCCATGTCGCAAGGATCTGTACAAAATTTCTGGAAGCTGAAAATGTCCCGGTTCTTCCATGGCCTGCATACACAACAGACATGTCACCCATTGAGTATGTTTGGGATGTTCTGTTTGGGACGTGTACGACAGCGTGTTCCAGTTCTCGCCAATATCCAGCAACTTCACACAGCCATTGAAGAGGAGTGGGACAACATTCCACAGGTCACAATCAACAGCCTGATGAACTCTATGCGAAGGAGATGTGTCGCGCTGCATGAGGCAAATGGTGGTCAAACCAGATACTGACTGGTTTTCTGATCCACTCCCCTACCTTTTTTTAAGGTATCTGTGACCAACAGATGCATATCTGTATTCCCAGTCACGTGAAATCCATAGATTAGGGCCTAATTAATTGATTTCAATAGACTGATTTCCTTATATGAACTGTAACTCAGTAAAATCGTTGAAATTGTTGCATGTTGCGTATTACATTTTTGTTCAGTGTAGTTTCAAGGTTGTGACCGTTAAGTGTAAGTAGGGCCTCTGTCTAAAACAAACATTTGTCGACCACAGCCAAAAGTGGTGAATGTGAATATTTTGTAGGCAATGATTTAGATGCTTCCTATTGGGCATACCTCCATGGTTACAAGGCTGTCGACACACAATGGCCGACGTCTCCTCAGTGACAGATGCTTGGCAAATACCGCCCTGTAATGAGAAAGAGGAGGGAAAGAAGACATGTAGCTTGGGGGAATCTTGGCTTTAGGCCAGAGCCATAACCAGGGCAGGGCACCTTGACTAGTTGATTGGAATTTCATGGTCTGACCACTGAAGGCATCTCACCTACTTTGAATGGGGTAGAGAAATAGTATTCTGCACGGTAGAAGGTTACCACACAAAAAAATGGTTTGTTATATTAATTCTAACAGTATGTACAGTATACACTTTCAATAAATATATTTTCTCATGCTCAATAATTGCATTTAGGAGCCCGCCAAACTATCTTGAAACTCAAAGTGAAACCTGTTGATTAATGTGTGGGTACTATACAGTATGCAGTGACAGGTAGATGAAGTAGGGGAGATGAAGGAATGCACAGAGGGGCCTTGGCGCCTGCTCTATATAATAGGGATAAATAAGGTTAGTGAGACTGACTGACAAAAGGCCCTTTTCAGCCACCCTCAAAGGCTGAGGCAGGAGAATAGTTTGGCTGTGAGAGAAACCTCTGCTTCTCACCACCCGGCAAAGTCCTCCTAGCCTTCCCCTCCTCGGCCTTAGCCTCCTCCAGCTCTTTCAAATGTTAATCTAGAGGAGAAAAAAAACACTTGTCCCTGCTTAGAAAGCATCAGTTCTAGTGTGCTCTCTGACTGACTGGTAATCTTTCGGAGGCCCTTGCTGGGGGCAAAAAATAGGGTTAAAAGCTGCTCCAGGTTTAAGCCAATCAGTGTCCGCTTTGCTGAACTTCACAGATGAATGCTTTGGAATGGAATGCAGCGAGGAGAGGAGTCACCATCACTGGGGGAGCTGTGGGATGTCTCAATGTGACGTCCCAACTCAGCCTTACCAGAGTCCCAGACAGGTACTTTAATGACCAACCACTATGGATAGGAGTGTTTCTTCCACGTGTAAACTAACCAGAAAAAACTCTGGGACCTAGTTATAGCCTTAGATAATAATTAAAAACTAGCTTTAACATTTTACTGCAGTGGGCTAAATCAGGGTCACACAGAGTGTTTCTTAGTAGTCAGATATAGAGTTAAAATGTATTCATTTTTTAGTTTGCATCTCAATATTACACTATATACATCACAGAAGACTGAAATATAACAAAACCGTTTGACATAGAAACACCAGAGTTTCTGCAGGGTTTTTAAAATAATGCTTATTAATTATAAAATTATGAAAAATATTAATAACATTCCACCCATAGGTCACTTGACTGCAGGAAAGGGCTACGAGTTTTTGCTGGTTACGTACAGTACCAGTCAAAAGTTTGGACACACCTACTCATTCAAGGGTTTTTCTTTATTTGCACTATTTTCTACATTGTACATTTCAAAACTATGAAATAACACATATGGAATCATGTAGTAACCATGTTAAACAAATGAAAATATATGTTATATTTGAGATTCTTCAAAGTAGCCACCCTTTGCCTCAATGACAGCTTTGCACACTCTTGGCATCCTCTTAACCAGCTTCATCAGGTAGTCACCTGGAATGCATTTCAATTAACAGGTGTGCTTTCTTAAAAGTTTGTTTGTGGAATTTCTTTCCTTCTTAATGCGTTTGAGCCAATCAGTTGTGTTGTGACAAGGTATACAGAAGATAGCCCTATTTGGTAAAAGACCAAGTCCATATTATGGCAAGAACAGCTCAAATAAGCAAAGAGAAACGACAGTCGATCATTACTTTAAGACATGAAGGTCAGTCAATACGGGACATTTCAAGAACTTTGAACGTTTCTTCAAGTGCAGTCGCAAAAACCATCAAGAGCTATGATGAAACTGGCTCTCATGAGGACCGCCACAGTTACCTCTGCTGCAGAGGATAAGTTCATTAGTGTTACCAGCCTCAGAAATTGCAGCCCAAATAAATGCTTCACAGAGTTCAAGTCACAGACACATCTCAACATCAACTGTTCAGAGGGGACTGTGTGAATCAGGCCTTCATTGTCAAATTGCTGCAAAGAAACCACTACTAAAGGACACCAATAATAAGAAGAGACCTGCTTGGGCCAAGAAACACGAGCAATGGACATTCGACAGGTGGAAAGTTGTCCTTTGGTCTGCAGTCCAAATGTGAGATTTTTGGTTTAAAACACCGTATCTTTGTGAGACACGGTGTGGGTGAATGGATGATCTCCGCATGTGTAGTTACCACCATAAAGCATGGAGGATGAGGTGTTATGGTGTGGGGGTGCTTTGCTGTTGACACTGTCTGTGATTTATTTAGAATTCAAGGCACACTTAACCAGCATGGTTACCACAGCATTCTGCAGCGATACACCATCCCATCTGGTTTGGGCTTAGTGGGACTATCATTTGTTTTTCAACAGGACAATGACCCAACACACCTCCAGGCTGTGTAAGGGCTATTTTACCAAGAAGGAGAGTGATGGAGTGCTGCATCAGATGACCTGGCCTCCACAATCCCCCGACCTCAACCCAATTGAGATGGTTTGGGATGAGTCGGACGGCAGAGTAAAGGAAAAGCAGCCAACAAGTGCTCAGCATATGTGGGAACTCCTTCAAGACTGTTGGAAAAACATTCCAGGTGAAGCTGGTTGAGAGAATGCCAAGAGTGTGAAAAGCAGTCATCAAGGCAAAGGGTGGCTATTTGAAGAATCTCAAATATAAAATATATTTTGATTTGTTTAACACTTTTTTGGTTACTACATGATTCCATATGTGTTATTTCATACTTTTGATGTCTTCACTATTATTCTACAATGTAGAAAATATTTTAAAAAAAACAAACTTGAATGAGTAGGTGTGTCCAAACGTTTGACTGGTACTGTAAGTCACGTAGTCATTAAAAACTGTCCCTATAGGGTACACTGCTCCTGCTATATCCCCCTCCTTTCAGTGAACCATATGGCATGCAAAGTGCATATCTTGAAACAGTTTGATAAAGTGATGAGTCCAAGTGGGCTGCATGGTTCTTGTGAGTTTTCAGACAGCTGAAGTGCTCAGGATGGACAAGTCCTGGGTCTTGGCTGTCTGAAAATAGCTCTTCCGCTCCGTTCCTGCACCCATTCCACTTGACTGGACCTCTCCCGACCTAGCCTCACAGGAATGCTTTTAAAAACTAATGTGGTTTTTCCTGCGAGTTTAGAAACTACATTATTAGTTACATCAGACATTTATAGACACAGCAACCTACAGACGAGATGGAGTCCCCATATATAATGTATAGTACACAGTCATACTCGGGCTGCCGTGGCTCCAACACCCACGACCCCACCATCTCCTGGTCGAGGATGGAGATCACTGCGGATGTCGGAAGACCTGCTTTCCCTTACCCTGTGGGTCCACGTTGGTTGAGAGTACAGTGGTTGCCCTCCAGGCCGACATCCCGGAGGTTTACCAGGATCTCCGGGAAGATTTCTCCAAGACCCGCGGCGCCTGTCTCCCTTCTCCTCGCCCCTGGGACTGTGCCATCGATCTGCTTACAGACCAAGCTGGACCTGTGGAGTGCCTACAATTTGATCCGCATCCGGGAAGGGGATGAATGGAAGACAGCCTTCAGCACAATGTCTGGGCACTATGAGTACTTGGTAATGCTTTATGGATTAGCCAATACTCCGTCGGTGTTCCAGGCATTCGTTAACGAGGTGTTCCGGGACATGCTTGGGCGTAAGGTGGCTGGGGCGGCAGGTAGCTTAGTGTGGTTAAGAGCGTTGTGCCAGTAACCGAAAGGTCGCAGGTTCTAATCCCCGAGCCGACTAGGTGAAAAGTCTGTCGATGTGCCCTTGAGCAAGGCACTTAACCCTAATTGTTCCTGTAAGTTGTTCTGGATAAGAGCGTCTGCTAAATGACTAAAATGTAAATGTAAAATGTGTATATCGATGACATCCTGCTCTACTCGGCCACCTTGGAGCACATCACCCACGTCCGGGTAGTCCTGGGACACCTCCTGGAGAACCATCTGTACGTCAAAGTGGAGAAGTGCCAGTTCCATGAGGCCGCCGTCTCCTTCTTGGGATATCGGATCAGCCCGCAGGGAGTGGTTATGGAAGAGAGGAAGGTCGACGCAGTAAGGTCATGGCCAGTCCCAACCACCATAAAGGGACTACAAGGTTTTTTGGGGTTTGCCAACTTCTTCCGCCGCTTCATCAAAAACTTCAGCTCCATCGCCTCTCCCCTCACCTCTCTCCGTAAGTTGGTGTGGAGTCATGCAGCCGATGAGGCCTTCCACCTACTGAAGGGGCGTTTCACCTTCATATCGCCCAGGTTCAAAGAACATCAAAGCCGATGCCCTGTCCCGTCTCCACAATTCGAGAGAGGTTTCTGTCCTGAGTGCGCCCATCATACCACACTTCCGAATCATTGCCACCGTGCTTTGGGACATAGACTTGGACATCCACCAGGCTCTGGAGAGGGAACCCGCTCCTGCTATCTGTCCTCCGGAGCGCACCTACGTTCCCACGGATCCCTTGCCGCTGGACACCCAGGTATCACCCGCACCACTCAATCCTTCTCCGTTAAGTACTGGTGGCCCACCTCGCCCGCTACGTCAATTCCTGCTCCGTATGTGCCCAAGCCAAATCTCCCCGGCACGCTCCAGCAGGGAAACTCCTTCCCCTCCTCATGCCTCAGCAGCCTTGGTCCCATCTGTCCATACATTTTGTTACTGATCTTACCCTGTCTGATGGTTTCACCACTGTTATGGTTGTTGTGGACAGATTCTCCAAATCCTGCCATTTTATCCCTCTCTCTGGTCTCCCTACCACTCTCCAGGTCGCTGAGGCACTGTGCCAGCAGGTCTTCCGGCACTATGGCCTTCTGGAGGACATCGTCTCCGACCGTGGTCCCCAATCCAAGTCACGGGTATGGAGAGCCTTCATGGAGAAGCTGGGGGTCATGGTCAGCCTCACATTCAGGTACCGGCCTCAGTCCAACGGGCAGATGGAGAGGACCAACCAGGAGCTGGGGAGGTTCCTGAGGAGTCACTGTCAGGACCGGCAGGGGGAGTGGACCCGGTTCCTTCCCTTGGCGGAGTACGCCCAGAACTCACTTCGTCACCACCGGGCTGTCTCCCTTCCAGTGTGTCCTGGGGTACCAGCTGACCCTGGCCCCGTGGACCACGAGCCAGACCAAAGCCCCTGTGGTGGAAGAGTGTTTCTGGCGCGCAGAGGAGGTTTGGGACGCTGCCCACGTGAGGCTCCAACGCACCGTCCACTGCCAGAAGGAGCAGGCGGACAGTCACTGCAGTTAGGCACCCATATTCCATCCTGGTGATCTCGTCTGGCTCTCCACCAGGAACCTCCCGCTCCACTTGCCCTGCCGGAAGCTGAACCCCCAGTTTGTGGGGCCATTCAAAGTCCTCCGGAGGGTCAATGAGGTAACTTACCGATTACAGCTCCCCACTAACTTCCGGATCTCACCCTCTTTTCACGTTTCCCTCCTTAGGCCGGTGGTTCCTGGTCCCCTGGCTGATGCCGTCCCCCACGACACGACTCCACCTCCCCTGGACATTGAGGGAAGCCCTGCCTATTCCGTCAGATCCCTCCTGGACTCCAGCCGTCGTGGGGGTCGGCTCCAGTACCTGGTGGACCGGGAGGGGTACAGTCCAGAGGAACGGTGTTGGATTCCGGTGGACGACATTCTAGATTCCAACATCATCCGAGATTTCCACCTTCGCCGTCTAGACCAGCCCACTCCTCGCCCTCGGGGCTGTCCTCCTGGCCGGCGTTGTCCTGCGGCTGGAGCTGCGCGTCAGGGCGGGAGGTACTGCCACGTCTACTCTTGCTCCCCCTCTCCGGTGCTTGACGTCGCCGGTCTACTAAGCACCGGTCCTGTCAACCCATCATTACGTACATCTGGCAACCTTCATTAAGCACACCTGGACTTCATCACTTCCCTGATTACTCCCCCTTTATCTAGCACTCCGTTGTTATCACCCATCAGGAAGTATTGTTTCTGTGTTTATGTTCAGACGCTACTCTTATTCGTGTATTCACTATGTTCATTCTTATTAAACTCACCGACTGCACCTGCTTCCTGACTCCCTGCGTCTTTGTTACATTAATACACTGAACAGAAATATAAACACAACAAGGAACAACTCCAAAGCTTTTACTGAGTTACAGTTCATATAAGGAAATCAGTCAATTGAAATACATTCATTAGGCCCTAATCTATGGATTTCACATGACTGAGAATACAGATATGCATCTGTTGGTCACAGATACCTTAAAAGAAAGGTAGGGGGGTAGATCAGAAAACCAGTCAGTGTGTGGTGTGACCACCATTTGCCTCATGTAGTGCAACACATTTCCTTCGCATAGAGATGATCAGGCTGTTGATTGTGGAATGTTGTCCCACTCCTCTTCAATGGCTGTGCGAAGTTGCTGGATATTGGCGGGAACTGGAACGTGCTGTCGTAAACGTCGATCCAGAGCATCCCAAACATGCTCAATTGTTGACATGTCTGGTGAGTATGCAGTTCATAGAAGAACTGGGACATTTTCAGGAATTGTGTACAGATCCTTGTGACATGGGGCTGTGCATTATCATGCTGAAACATGAGTTGAACGCGTCGGATGAATGGCATGACAATGAGCCTCAGGATCTTGTCACGGTATATCTGTGCATTCAAATTGCCATCAATAAAATGCAATTGTGTTCGTTTTACATAGCTTATGCCTGCCCATACCAGAACCCCACTTCCACCATGGGGCACTCTGTTCACAACGTTGAAATCAGCAAACCGCTCACCCACAACGCTGTCTGCCATCTGCCTGGTATAGGTGAAACCGGGATTCGTCCGTGAAGAGCACACTTCTCCAACTTGCCAGTGGCCATCAAACGTGACCATTCCTGCAGTCAGCATGCCAATTGCACGCTACCTCAAAACTTGAGACATCTGTGGCATTTTGTTGTGTGACAAAACTGCACACAATAAAACAGCCTTTTTGTCCCCAGCAGGTGCACCTGTGCAAAGATAATGCTGTTTAATCAGCTTCTTGATATGCCACACCTGTCAGGTGGATGGATTATCTTGGGAAAGGAGAAATGTTCATTAACAGGGATGTGAACCAATTTTTGCAAAACATTTCAGAGAAATAAGCTTTTTGTGCTTAAGGAACATTTTGGGGATCTTTTATTTCAGGTCATGAAACATGGGACCAACACTTTACATGCTGCATTCATATTTTTGTTCAGTACAGATCTGTGGTGGAAACAGATGTATCTCTTGGCTATAGTGGTCCAGACCAACACAGGCTATGAGGGTTACAACCCTGCCCACTCTCCAGTCCACTACTATACCACGACTACTGACTGAAACCCTTATTGGTTTGAGGCCAGAACTGGCTGTAATTACCAGACAGTAATACATGTACATGCTATAATGTGCTCTATATATAAGCTATGGCTCACCACAGGGGTGGAAGTCAAGTCATTATAGCTCCTGCAGCAGCTCAGAATCCAACATTGTATTTGGAGAGAGTTTATTATTAGTGAGTGCATTTCATATTCATAACTGTAGACATAGGAATGCATCTGACACCATTTATCTAGAATGTGATCATCTATAACACATGCAAACCCCCATGATGGTCTGCGGCACAACTAGGGAAAGTGTGGAGGTGCAACAGCTATGTAGACATAAAATGAAGGAATGCATCTGGTTGGTCAGTCTGGTCACACAGCTATAAAAGCCTGCCCCCTCCCATCCCGGGCCGCGTCCAGAGCGTGATTGATTGATTACACCTGGGAGACCAGTGGCCTGGGAGATAGGAGTAATTAAGCCAGCTAATATGGTGTGACTAATGAAGACGAGAGTTAATTATGGAAAGCCTTTCACTACTTAACAATGGTATTCTCTTACTGCTTCACTTTTGTCTCTTCATTTTGGGTGCCTTTGTGATAACGGATGTGTTTCCATTCCCTTAATTACTTATTGGACTGTAAATCCAGACAGAGAGTGTCTCAGTATTAACAGGGAACCGAACTGCTATTAAGTATCAAAACGGTATGCTTAATCATGGTCAGACTTTGATTTCCCCGAATACTCTCAAGCGTGTTAGATTATTTTTTTAAATGCTGGATGTTGATAAAGATTAAACACCTGTCACAGTGGAAGGATTCTTGTATTTGTTAGATTGTTGTTGTTCCTCCAAAAAGATTGTATCATGCCCATCACATCTCTCTCTCTCTCTCTCTCTCTCTCTCTCTCTCTCTCTCTCTCTCTCTCTCTCTCTCTCTCTCTCTCTCTCTCTCTCTCCCCCCCCCCCCCCCCCCCCAACCTGCTATCCTTACAGTCCCTGGCACAGAAGGAAGTTGGCAGGTGAGTAATAGGAGGCAGGGTGTTATTACACTGAGCACTGGAGTGTGGAGAGATTAACCTCAAAACCTCAGATAAGGGCCCAACATTTGCTGTCAGGTCATGTTTGTGTGTTCCAATCAGGCTGCCATGCTGCCAGGCAGCATCAAAATAACTTTTTAGATATGCCATTGACCATGTAGGAGTCAAGGCAGTGACTTATGACTGATGTGAGTGATACATCGCTGTTTGGTTGAATAGTTCAACCACCTGACCTCTTCGGTCTCTCGGTTGGTTCTCTTTACCTCCTTAGGCTTAGGTAGACGCATTTCATTCATAAAAGAGGGTATACTTTAATTGTTTGTAGTTTAATTATGTTATCTGTCCATGTTTGTCTGAGAGAAGTGCTGTACACGTCTAATTCTGATCTTAATGATTACACTGTGAGTGAGGCTGCAGCCTAATCTGGAAATGTGACGAGATCTAACTATATATAGTAGGCTATAATGGCTCTGGTTCCACATACTGTCCAGGCTGCTGTAGGCTACAGTAAGTGCTTGAACATACTTATTTTCCAGCGGTTGTGTGAAGAATTAATCCTAATGGCAGTAACTCAGATAGATAGCGGGATCTGCTGTTTTTCACAGAACGATGAGAGAGAGAGAGAGAGAGAGAGAGAGAGAGAGAGAGAGAGAGAGAGAGAGAGAGAGAGAGAGAGAGAGAGAGAGAGAGAGAGAGAGAGAGAGAGAGAGAGAGAGAGAGAGAGAGAGAGAGAGAGAGAGAGAGAGAGAGAGAGAGAGAGAGAGAGAGAGAGAGAGAGAGAGAGAGAGAGAGAGAGAGAGAGAGAGAGAGAGAGAGAGAGAGAGAGAGAGAGAGAGAGAGAGAGAGAGAGAGAGAGAGAGAGCCCATGTGGTGCCACCCCTCCTCTCCTTCATTATATATCCATCCATCTTTCTGATGGTCATTTATGACCTATTGGAGATCAATAGGGATCACTGATAGGTTCAGTGGTTGGGCTTAAGGCTAACCTAGCAGTCATTCTCAGTCTGTTGCTGTTGCATATGATATTATTGCTGTATATATCTGTATGTTTAGCTACCATGTTGTGCTGCTGCCATGTTGTGTTGCTACCATGCTATGTTGTCATGTGTTGCTGCCATGCTGTGTTGTTGTCTCTTTATGTTGTCACGTTGTATAATGATAGAAGACAGGCGCAGGAATACGTAATAGGGTTTTTTATTTCTCTATCCAACATAAGGTACGTCATGAAAAACGACGGGGACGAAACCCAAAACAAACATGTATATATATAACACAGGGATGTAACCCAAACAAAAGAGCGAGGTGTAAACCTTTAAATAATACACGGGATGAGACCCATAATAACAAGTGCACAATGACGGTAACAAGACAGTCCGAGGTTGGTGGTAATCATCCAGGTCAGTGACGCCTAGAAGGCCGGTGACGTAGACCTCCGGAGCTGGTGAACGGAATGACCAGCAGTACCGGGGGGGATCCGTGACATATGTAGTGTTGTGGTGTCTCTCTTGTCATGATGTGTGTTTTGTCCTATATTTGTATTTTTAATCCCAGCCCCCGTCCCCGCAGGAGGCCTTTTGCCTTTTGGTAGGCCGTCATTGTAAATAAGAATTTGTTCTTAACTGACTTGCCTAGTTACATAAAGTTAAATAAATAAAACATAAAAGCATCTTCTTCCTTTTCAGACCCCTGCTCAAACAGTTTACATGTCACATGTCATGTTGTCAATTTGAATGACTGTGTATTTACTGACGCAAATATGTTTTTGGTCATACATTAACAACCATTTCAAATATACGGTAGGCTACACAACCGCTCTTATTCTGTCAGTCAGAGTGACACATAAAAGTATGCTATTTTCTCTGCCTGTCACGGTTTCGGCCGAGGCTGCCTCTCTTCCTTGCTCGGGCAGGCTTCGGCGTTCTTCGTCTCCGGAATACTAGCTGCCACCGTTGTATGTTTCTATGTTCGTTTGGTTTTGTCTGGATTATGTACACCTGTTGTCGTTTAGCGTCATTAGTGTCCTATAAGTTCTCGTTGTGTTTGTCAGGTGTTGTGTGTGATTGTTTTCGCTGTCGTGTTGGTGCGCTACTATTTACAGTGCGCTATTGTAGCTTGCCTCCTTTGTGTAGGAGAGTATTTTTCGCACATGTTTAGTGCGCCCTTTTGTTTACGCCTGTGTGCGCATTTTCTCGCCTCCGGGCTGTTGGATCGTGTTTTGAGTGTGCATTACTAAAGTCTTTTGGACTTATCTTCTGCGTCCTACGCCTGATTCCCACACCACACCCACCTACAGCACCCGCTGACAGAATCACACACCATTCAGAATGGAATCAGCAGGAGCCGCAGCAGCACAGGAGACTTTGGAGGATCGGGTCCAGGAGCAGAATGACCAGATCCTTCGGATCGGGACCGCCCTGCAGGATGTTATTAACACACTTCAACGCTGGGAGACCCGAGGGACACCCCCAACTCCACCTCCCCTGCCATCACCATCAGCCAGTCAGCCCATTCCCGCTCCGGAACCCAGGGGAATTCGACTCTCGCTCCCGAGGGCCTACGATGGGACCGCTGCCGGGTGTCAGGGCTTCCTTCTCCAGGTGGAGCTATACCTGGCCACCGTGCACCCGGCGCCCTCGGGACACGAGAGCGTGTCCGCCCTCAACTCCTGCCTTACCGGCAAGGCGTTGGAATGGGCCAACGCCGAGTGGAGGAGGATAGACGCTACCACCATCACATACGCTGAGTTCTCCCGCCGCTTCAGGGCGGTGTTTGACCATCCACCGGAGGGGAAAGCGGCGGGGGAGCGTCTGTTCTGCCTCCGGCAGGGGAGGAGGAGCGCCCAGGAGTTCGCGTTAGAATTCCGTACTCTAGCGGCGGATGCAGGGTGGAATGAGCGGGCCCTCATCGATTACTACCGCTGTAGTCTACGAGAGGACGTCCGTCGGGAGCTGGCCTGTAGGGACACCAGTCTCTCTTTCGACCAGTTAGTCGACATGTCCATCAGGCTGGACACCCTGCTGGCTACCCGCGGACGTTCCGAGGGGGGTCCGTCCATTTCACCCTCCAGCGCCTCCGAGCCGAGCCCTATGGAGCTTGGGGGCGCTGGCGCTAGAGAGAGGAGGGGTCGGAGTACGAGGGGGCCCGTCTCCTGCACCAACTGTGGCCGTGGAGGACACACCGCGGCTAGGTGCTGGGGATGGCCTCCTAGGGGAGAAGACGACAGGCCCCGCACTGGGGAGTCCTTCCAGGTGAGTAGGCGCCCCACTCACCCAGAGCTCTCTGTTGCGCACTTCTGTATACCTGTGCGTTTTCCACAGGTAGCACCTCATTCCCAGCATAAGGCGCTGGTAGATTCAGGCGCGGCTGGGAATTTTGTTGATAGGAAATTTTGTTTAGAATTAGGGATTCCCCTTCTTCCTGTTGACATCCCATTCCCCGTTCATGCCCTAGATAGCCGTCCGTTGGGATCAGGCTTGATCAGGGAGGTCACGGCGCCACTTAGGATGTGTGCGCAGGGGGGTCATAAGGAGATGATCCAGCTATTTCTGATCGACTCGCCTGCGTATCCGGTGGTGCTGGGCATGCCCTGGTTGAGTATCCATAACCCGTCTATTTCGTGGCAGGAGAGGGCTCTGATGGAGTGGTCTGCCCAGTGTGTGGGTCGATGTTTAGGCGTTTCCGTAGGGGCTACCTCGGTGGAGAGTCCAAACCAGGTGCCCGCATTGCACGTTCCCCCTGAGTATGAGGATTTGGTTATTATGTTCAGTAAGTCGAGGGCGACGCAGTTGCCTCCCCATAGGCAGGGAGATTGTGCGATAGACCTCCAGGCAGGAGCTGCGCTCCCACGGAGCCATGTGTATCCTCTGTCTCAGGAGGAGAAGAGAGCTATGGAGACGTACATAGACGAATCTCTGAGACAAGGATACATACGGCCATCCACTTCCCCTGCGTCCTCAAGTTTCTTTTTTGTGAAGAAAAAGGATGGAGGGTTAAGCCCGTGCATTTATTACCGTAGTCTCAATCAGATCACGGTGAAGTACAGTTATCCACTTCCTCTGATTGCGACCATGACGGAGTCATTGCACGGGGCGCGTTTTTTTCACTAAATTAGATCTCAGGAGCGCGTACAACTTGGTGCGCATTAGGGAGGGCGATGAATGGAAGACAGCCTTTAGTACCACCTCGGGCCATTACGAGTATCTTGTCATGCCATACGGGTTGATGAACGCTCCTTCAGTTTTCCAATCATTTGTGGATGAGATATTCAGGGACATGCAGGGGCAGGGGGTGGTCGTGTACATAGATGACATTCTCGTGTACTCGTCTACCCGAGTCGAGCATGTGGCTCTGGTGCGCCAAGTGTTGAGGAGGCTGTTGGAGCACGACCTGTATGTCAAGGCAGAGAAGTGTCTGTTTTTCCAGGAGTCAATCTCCTTTTTGGGTTATCAGTTGTCTGCGTCAGGGGTGAAGATGGAGGTTGACCGGGTGTCAGCCGTGCGTAATTGGCAAACTCCAACTACTGTGAAGGAGGTGCAGCAGTTTTTGGGGTTTGCGAATTACTACCGGAGGTTTATCCGGGGTTTTGGACAGGTGGCAGCTCCCATAACGTCTCTTTTGAAGGGGGGTCCGGTGCGTTTGCAGTGGTCAGCCGAGGCGGACAGGGCTTTTGGGAGGCTGAAGGACCTGTTTACCTCGGCTCCGGTGCTGGCGCATCCGGATCCCTCTTTACCATTTCAGGTAGAGGTGGACGAGTCAGAGGCCGGTATAGGAGCCGTGCTTTCGCAACGGTTCGGCACGCCACCTAAACTCCGCCCCTGTGCTTTTTATTCCAAAAAGCTCAGTCCGGCGGAGCGAAATTATGACGTAGGGGACAGGGAGCTGTTAGCCGTGGTACAGGCCCTAAAGGTGTGGAGGCACTGGCTTGAGGGGGCTCAACACCCTTTCCTCATTTTGACTGACCACCGTAACGTGGAGTACATCCGGGCAGCTAGGAGACTGAACCCTCGCCAGGCGCGGTGGAATATGTTTTTGACCCGGTTCGTATTTAAGATCACGTACATCCCTGGGTCACAGAACGGTAAGGCAGACGCACTGTCTCGGCGGTATGACACGGAGGAGAGGTCCGTGGAGCCCACTCCCATACTGTCGGAGTCTTGTCTGGTGGCACCGGTAGTGTGGGAGGTCGATGCTGAACTCGAGCGGGCGTTGCGCACCGACCCTAGTCCTCCTCAATGCCCGGAGGGTCGGACGTACGTTCCGCTCGAGGTTCGGGATCGATTGATCTATTGGGCTCACACGTCACCCTCCTCTGGACATCCTGGTATAGGCCGGACAGTGCACTGCCTTAGTGCTAAGTACTGGTGGCCCACGTTGGCGAGGGATGTGAGGGTTTATGTCTCCTCCTGCTCGGTGTGCGCCCAGTGTAAGGCGCTTAGAAATCTGCCTAGAGGTAAGTTACTACCCCTGCCCGTTCCACAACGACCATGGTCTCACCTCTCGGTGGACTTCATCACTGACCTTCCTCCCTCACAGGGGAATACTACTATACTGGTCATTGTGGACCGGTTCTCTAAGGCCTGTCGTTTGCTCCCTATGCCGGGCCTTCCTACTGCCCTACAGACCGCCGAAGCTCTATTCACCCATGTTTTCCGGCACTACGGGGTACCCGAGGATATTGTGTCTGATCGAGGTCCCCAATTCACCTCCAGAGTCTGGAGAGCCTTTATGGAGCGGTTGGGGGTCTCGGTGAGCCTCACCTCGGGTTACCATCCGGAGAGTAATGGGCAGGTGGAACGTGTGAACCAGGATGTGGGTAGGTTTCTTAGATCATACTGCCAGGACCAGCCGGAGGAGTGGGCACGGTACGTTCCCTGGGCAGAAATGGCCCAGAATTCCCTACGCCATTCCTCCACTAACCTAACCCCTTTCCAATGTGTGTTAGGTTACCAGCCGGTTCTGGCACCTTGGCAGCAGAGCCAGATCGAGGCTCCTGCGGTGGATGAGTGGGTGCGGCGCTCGGAGGAGACGTGGAACGCTGCACACGTCCACCTGCAGCGGGCCCTCCGTCGTCAAAAGGCGAGCGCCGATCTCCACCGCAGTGAGGGACCGGTGTACGCACCTGGTGATCGAGTCTGGCTCTCTACCAGAAACCTGCCCCTCCGCCTGCCCTGTCGGAAACTGGGTCGGCGGTTTGTGGGGCCGTTTAAAGTCCTGAGAAGATTGAACGAGGTGTGTTACAGATTACAACTACCTATTGAGTATAAAAGTATTAACCCCTCGTTCCATGTGTCTCTTCTCAGGCCGGTGGTAGCTGGCCCACTCCAGGAAAATGAGATCAAGGAGACTCCTCCGCCCCCGTTGGACATCGAGGGGGCACCGGCGTACTCCGTGCGGTCTTGGATTCGAGACGTCGGATGGGGGGTCTCCAATATCTGGTGGAGTGGGAGGGGTATGGCCCGGAGGAACGGTGCTGGGTGCCGAGGAGAGACATTTTGGACCCGTCTCTCCTGACAGAATTCCACCGTAGTCACCCGACGCGCCCTGCTCCGCGTCCTCCTGGTCGTCCCCGAGGCCGGAGTCGGCGCACGTCTGGAGCCGCGCGTCAAGGGGGGGGGGTACTGTCACGGTTTCGGCCGAGGCTGCCTCTCTTCCTTGCTCGGGCAGGCTTCGGCGTTCGTCGTCTCTGGAATACTAGCTGCCACCGTTGTATGTTTCTATGTTCGTTTGGTTTTGTCTGGATTATGTACACCTGTTGTCGTTTAGCGTCATTAGTGTCCTATAAGTTCTCGTTGTGTTTGTCAGGTGTTGTGTGTGATTGTTTTCGCTGTCGTGTTGGTGCGCTACTATTTACAGTGCGCTATTGTAGCTTGCCTCCTTTGTGTAGGAGAGTATTTTTCGCACATGTTTAGTGCGCCCTTTTGTTTACGCCTGTGTGCGCATTTTCTCGCCTCCGGGCTGTTGGATCGTGTTTTGAGTGTGCATTACTAAAGTCTTTTGGACTTATCTTCTGCGTCCTACGCCTGATTCCCACACCACACCCACCTACAGCACCCGCTGACAGAATCACACACCATTCAGAATGGAATCAGCAGGAGCCACAGCAGCACAGGAGACTTTGGAGGATCGGGTCCAGGAGCAGAATGACCAGATCCTTCGGATCGGGACCGCCCTGCAGGATGTTATTAACACACTTCAACGCTGGGAGACCCGAGGGACACCCCCAACTCCACCTCCCCTGCCATCACCATCAGCCAGTCAGCCCATTCCCGCTCCGGAACCCAGGGGAATTCGACTCTCGCTCCCGAGGGCCTACGATGGGACCGCTGCCGGGTGTCAGGGCTTCCTTCTCCAGGTGGAGCTATACCTGGCCACCGTGCACCCGGCGCCCTCGGGACACGAGAGCGTGTCCGCCCTCAACTCCTGCCTTACCGGCAAGGCGTTGGAATGGGCCAACGCCGAGTGGAGGAGGATAGACGCTACCACCATCACATACGCTGAGTTCTCCCGCCGCTTCAGGGCGGTGTTTGACCATCCACCGGAGGGGAAAGCGGCGGGGGAGCGTCTGTTCTGCCTCCGGCAGGGGAGGAGGAGCGCCCAGGAGTTCGCGTTAGAATTCCGTACTCTAGCGGCGGATGCAGGGTGGAATGAGCGGGCCCTCATCGATTACTACCGCTGTAGTCTACGAGAGGACGTCCGTCGGGAGCTGGCCTGTAGGGACACCAGTCTCTCTTTCGACCAGTTAGTCGACATGTCCATCAGGCTGGACACCCTGCTGGCTACCCGCGGACGTTCCGAGGGGGGTCCGTCCATTTCACCCTCCAGCGCCTCCGAGCCGAGCCCTATGGAGCTTGGGGGCGCTGGCGCTAGAGAGAGGAGGGGTCGGAGTACGAGGGGGCCCGTCTCCTGCACCAACTGTGGCCGTGGAGGACACACCGCGGCTAGGTGCTGGGGATGGCCTCCTAGGGGAGAAGACGACAGGCCCCGCACTGGGGAGTCCTTCCAGGTGAGTAGGCGCCCCACTCACCCAGAGCTCTCTGTTGCGCACTTCTGTATACCTGTGCGTTTTCCACAGGTAGCACCTCATTCCCAGCATAAGGCGCTGGTAGATTCAGGCGCGGCTGGGAATTTTGTTGATAGGAAATTTTGTTTAGAATTAGGGATTCCCCTTCTTCCTGTTGACATCCCATTCCCCGTTCATGCCCTAGATAGCCGTCCGTTGGGATCAGGCTTGATCAGGGAGGTCACGGCGCCACTTAGGATGTGTGCGCAGGGGGGTCATAAGGAGATGATCCAGCTATTTCTGATCGACTCGCCTGCGTATCCGGTGGTGCTGGGCATGCCCTGGTTGAGTATCCATAACCCGTCTATTTCGTGGCAGGAGAGGGCTCTGATGGAGTGGTCTGCCCAGTGTGTGGGTCGATGTTTAGGCGTTTCCGTAGGGGCTACCTCGGTGGAGAGTCCAAACCAGGTGCCCGCATTGCACGTTCCCCCTGAGTATGAGGATTTGGTTATTATGTTCAGTAAGTCGAGGGCGACGCAGTTGCCTCCCCATAGGCAGGGAGATTGTGCGATAGACCTCCAGGCAGGAGCTGCGCTCCCACGGAGCCATGTGTATCCTCTGTCTCAGGGGGAGAAGAGAGCTATGGAGACGTACATAGACGAATCTCTGAGACAAGGATACATACGGCCATCCACTTCCCCTGCGTCCTCAAGTTTCTTTTTTGTGAAGAAAAAGGATGGAGGGTTAAGCCCGTGCATTTATTACCGTAGTCTCAATCAGATCACGGTGAAGTACAGTTATCCACTTCCTCTGATTGCGACCATGACGGAGTCATTGCACGGGGCGCGTTTTTTTCACTAAATTAGATCTCAGGAGCGCGTACAACTTGGTGCGCATTAGGGAGGGCGATGAATGGAAGACAGCCTTTAGTACCACCTCGGGCCATTACGAGTATCTTGTCATGCCATACGGGTTGATGAACGCTCCTTCAGTTTTCCAATCATTTGTGGATGAGATATTCAGGGACATGCAGGGGCAGGGGGTGGTCGTGTACATAGATGACATTCTCGTGTACTCGTCTACCCGAGTCGAGCATGTGGCTCTGGTGCGCCAAGTGTTGAGGAGGCTGTTGGAGCACGACCTGTATGTCAAGGCAGAGAAGTGTCTGTTTTTCCAGGAGTCAATCTCCTTTTTGGGTTATCAGTTGTCTGCGTCAGGGGTGAAGATGGAGGTTGACCGGGTGTCAGCCGTGCGTAATTGGCAAACGCCAACTACTGTGAAGGAGGTGCAGCAGTTTTTGGGGTTTGCGAATTACTACCGGAGGTTTATCCGGGGTTTTGGACAGGTGGCAGCTCCCATAACGTCTCTTTTGAAGGGGGGTCCGGTGCGTTTGCAGTGGTCAGCCGAGGCGGACAGGGCTTTTGGGAGGCTGAAGGACCTGTTTACCTCGGCTCCGGTGCTGGCGCATCCGGATCCCTCTTTACCATTTCAGGTAGAGGTGGACGAGTCAGAGGCCGGTATAGGAGCCGTGCTTTCGCAACGGTCCGGCACGCCACCTAAACTCCGCCCCTGTGCTTTTTATTCCAAAAAGCTCAGTCCGGCGGAGCGAAATTATGACGTAGGGGACAGGGAGCTGTTAGCCGTGGTACAGGCCCTAAAGGTGTGGAGGCACTGGCTTGAGGGGGCTCAACACCCTTTCCTCATTTTGACTGACCACCGTAACCTGGAGTACATCCGGGCAGCTAGGAGACTGAACCCTCGCCAGGCGCGGTGGAATATGTTTTTGACCCGGTTCGTATTTAAGATCACGTACATCCCTGGGTCACAGAACGGTAAGGCAGACGCACTGTCTCGGCGGTATGACACGGAGGAGAGGTCCGTGGAGCCCACTCCCATACTGTCGGAGTCTTGTCTGGTGGCACCGGTAGTGTGGGAGGTCGATGCTGAACTCGAGCGGGCGTTGCGCACCGACCCTAGTCCTCCTCAATGCCCGGAGGGTCGGACGTACGTTCCGCTCGAGGTTCGGGATCGATTGATCTATTGGGCTCACACGTCACCCTCCTCTGGACATCCTGGTATAGGCCGGACAGTGCACTGCCTTAGTGCTAAGTACTGGTGGCCCACGTTGGCGAGGGATGTGAGGGTTTATGTCTCCTCCTGCTCGGTGTGCGCCCAGTGTAAGGCGCTTAGAAATCTGCCTAGAGGTAAGTTACTACCCCTGCCCGTTCCACAACGACCATGGTCTCACCTCTCGGTGGACTTCATCACTGACCTTCCTCCCTCACAGGGGAATACTACTATACTGGTCATTGTGGACCGGTTCTCTAAGGCCTGTCGTTTGCTCCCTATGCCGGGCCTTCCTACTGCCCTACAGACCCCCGAAGCTCTATTCACCCATGTTTTCCGGCACTACGGGGTACCCGAGGATATTGTGTCTGTTCGAGGTCCCCAATTCACCTCCAGAGTCTGGAGAGCCTTTATGGAGCGGTTGGGGGTCTCGGTGAGCCTCACCTCGGGTTACCATCCGGAGAGTAATGGGCAGGTGGAACGTGTGAACCAGGATGTGGGTAGGTTTCTTAGATCATACTGCCAGGACCAGCCGGAGGAGTGGGCACGGTACGTTCCCTGGGCAGAAATGGCCCAGAATTCCCTACGCCATTCCTCCACTAACCTAACCCCTTTCCAATGTGTGTTAGGTTACCAGCCGGTTCTGGCACCTTGGCAGCAGAGCCAGATCGAGGCTCCTGCGGTGGATGAGTGGGTGCGGCGCTCGGAGGAGACGTGGAACGCTGCACACGTCCACCTGCAGCGGGCCCCCCGTCGTCAAAAGGCGAGCGCCGATCTCCACCGCAGTGAGGGACCGGTGTACGCACCTGGTGATCGAGTCTGGCTCTCTACCAGAAACCTGCCCCTCCGCCTGCCCTGTCGGAAACTGGGTCGGCGGTTTGTGGGGCCGTTTAAAGTCCTGAGAAGATTGAACGAGGTGTGTTACAGATTACAACTACCTATTGAGTATAAAAGTATTAACCCCTCGTTCCATGTGTCTCTTCTCAGGCCGGTGGTAGCTGGCCCACTCCAGGAAAATGAGATCAAGGAGACTCCTCCGCCCCCGTTGGACATCGAGGGGGCACCGGCGTACTCCGTGCGGTCTTGGATTCGAGACGTCGGATGGGGGGTCTCCAATATCTGGTGGAGTGGGAGGGGTATGGCCCGGAGGAACGGTGCTGGGTGCCGAGGAGAGACATTTTGGACCCGTCTCTCCTGACAGAATTCCACCGTAGTCACCCGACGCGCCCTGCTCCGCGTCCTCCTGGTCGTCCCCGAGGCCGGAGTCGGCGCACGTCTGGAGCCGCGCGTCAAGGGGGGGGGGGGTACTGTCACGGTTTCGGCCGAGGCTGCCTCTCTTCCTTGCTCGGGCAGGCTTCGGCGTTCGTCGTCTCTGGAATACTAGCTGCCACCGTTGTATGTTTCTATGTTCGTTTGGTTTTGTCTGGATTATGTACACCTGTTGTCGTTTAGCGTCATTAGTGTCCTATAAGTTCTCGTTGTGTTTGTCAGGTGTTGTGTGTGATTGTTTTCGCTGTCGTGTTGGTGCGCTACTATTTACAGTGCGCTATTGTAGCTTGCCTCCTTTGTGTAGGAGAGTATTTTTCGCACATGTTTAGTGCGCCCTTTTGTTTACGCCTGTGTGCGCATTTTCTCGCCTCCGGGCTGTTGGATCGTGTTTTGAGTGTGCATTACTAAAGTCTTTTGGACTTATCTTCTGCGTCCTGCGCCTGATTCCCACACCACACCCACCTACAGCACCCGCTGACACTGCCGATTATAATTGCTGCATATGAATGTTCCATCCATCTTTCAGATCTGACTGCTTTTCAACTATACTGTCATGGCACTTTAGATTTCTGCTGGAATGGTAAAAGCTGATGGATGGCACTGAATGAATGAAGAATTAGTCGTACTATGATAGAATGACAGGAATCTATCATATCCATCATATATCCTCTTCCGATCCCCATGGATAAGAGATGGTAAATTTAGAGGGAGGACAGACGTCAATGTTCATTATGTGACCTTTGAGTGACCTTTGAGTGAATCTCACATCCATGCCAGACCAGTAATACAGTATCTTTGATGTGTATACAGTTTTATGGTGAATTCTTCACCTTGTTTCCCCTGTTTCCCCCTCCCTCTGACAGTACAGCATGTTCTCTCTCTCTGATTTAATCTGGAAGCTGTAAAATGGGAATTGTAACACCCTGTGCTGAAATCCTCAACACCTAACTTGTGAAACTACAGAAAGTGTCTACTAGAAAGTGTCCTCTTAGCAATCTTATTTTGTCACTCAATGTTTGTGTGTGCCTATCCTATGTTCTCTCCTTTTCTCATGAGAATTTGTCAACATATATTTAACCCAACTCCTGCCCAAACACCTTTCTTTGCCCTTCATGGAAACCTAATATCTCAGCCTCGGCTTTGTTCACTGTCATTGTCATTCACTAGCTTCTAGGGGAACAAAATTACAGCTTGCACCGCCTCAGGGGGATTACTCTTCCAGACATAAGTGATGGTTACCCCTCTAAACATTGGGTTTATACCCTTTTCCACCCCCACCTACTCACAGTGTCCTAAGAGTGTCATACAAACATACAGCAACAAGGTGACTCCCAGGCAGCAGGAGCATGTGGTGGAGCCCCCTAACTGACTGCCTGAGCCCATCCCACCCCCACCCGTCACCCCCCTTGGCCCCAGCAGCTGGCCCTGTCAGCCCATATAACCTACTGCAGGAGGGAGGGAGGTAGGGAGGTAGGGAGCAGCTGTATTTACCCTGCACACTGCAGGAGACAATGCGTCAGGGTGGCTACTTGAGCCAGAGTAATGTGTTCCACTGCAGTACTGTCCGGGGAAACCAGAGAGAGAGGAGAGGCCACTCAGAGAAGGAGGAGAGAGCAGGGGAGAGAAGACTAGACTAGAGAATAACAGCAGTATGGCTGCTGTGTTGTCTGGGCATAATATCAGAGCAAATAGATTACTGTGCACCAACCGTGACCTTTTATAATTGAAGAGTTTCATTCCAAAACACCATATATCCATTTTCAGAAATGTTGTTAAATGAGCTTTTATTGTTTAAAGAACTTATGAAAGAGATGGGTGTTTTTTTTCACCATCTAATCATGGCATGGGGTTGTTTGATGACAGACATTTACATTTACATTTTAGTCATTTAGCAGACGCTCTTATCCAGACATGTATTTGTTTGAAATCTATCACTTGATGGTTTCATTTCAGAGAGTTTTGTTGCAAAGAACTGTACAAATTATACATTTGTACATTTTTATAAATCAATACAGTAATATGAGATCTGTATGTAAAATATTTACATTTTAGTCATTTAGCAGATAATCTTATCCAGAGCGAATTACAGTAAGTGCATTCATCTTAAGATACCTAGGTGAGACAACCACATATCACAGTCAAATATACAGGATACAGACATTCCATTCCAGCTAAACAATGGATATATAGTGTTTTGGAACAAAACCCATTTTAATACACAACAGTAATATCTACACACACATGAAGGTACCCATAAGCAATCATTTCTGATGAAAAAAAATACATGTAAATTGGTGGATATAGTGTTTTATCTAAAATTATTGTCACAACACCTTACCATGTACTATAACCGTACTATAACTATTACTCAGAAATAACCGTATAATATGTTGTATCAAAGCTTGAAACTAAGGTCTCCTTTGCAGTGACTTGTAATATAACACAGTTAAAGAGCCTCATTGGCTTTTATTGTTATATTGTATTATGACCCGGTATTCTACTGTATTCTTGAAAGGCATGGTGCCTTTAATCCTCTGTGCAGCAGAGTGATTCAGCATATAGCAGGGTTGGGTTCTAAAGTGCAGAGTGATTCGATAAAGGACAGGAGTGCCAGGTTTGGTCCATTATATTGTACATCCTGTCTCTGACACACATTGCCTGTGCTTTGACCCCATGGCTGCCTGCTATTGATTTCCAGAGAGGTAGAGCAATCTCCTCTCAGAGAGGAGACAGGTAGATGGTCCTCTCCTCTCTTCACTGCTCCGTACCCGAGAGATCTCCCTCCAACAGGCCAGGATTCCAGCATTACACAGGCTGTTAATTGCACTGTTAAAAATGGATGAGCCCTGGGTGGGAGGAATTATCTGTCCAGGGGACCACACCTCTCGCCTCTCCTCCCCTCTCCTGTCCATCAGGCCCCTGGGAGCCCTGGTGCTCTACCTGGTGCCTGCAACGCACTGGACACTGTACCTCCCGTGACTAACGACGGGCCCTGTCACACCAATGTCGCCAGGAATGGAAGCGGTGGGAGGCCTTTGACCTTCCATCAGCCTTTGTGTATCTACAGAGTACCAAACTGTGATAATATGTCACAGTGATATATACTGCTCAAAAAAATAAAGGGAACACTTAAACAACACATCCTAGATCTGAATGAATGAAATAATCTTATTAAATACTTTTTTCTTTACATAGTTGAATGTGCTGACAACAAAATCACACAAAAATTATCAATGGAAATCAAATTTATCAACCCATGGAGGTCTGGATTTGGAGTAACCCTCAAAATTAAAGTGGAAAACCACACTACAGGCTGATCCAACTTTGATGTAATGTCCTTAAAACAATTCAAAATGAGGCTCAGTAGTGTGTGTGGCCTCCACGTGCCTGTATGACCTCCCTACAACGCCTGGGCATGCTCCTGATGAGGTGACGGATGATCTCCTGAGGGATCTCCTCCCAGACCTGGACTAAAGCATCTGCCAACTCCTGGACAGTCTGTGGTGCAACGTGGCGTTGGTGGATGGAGCGAGACATGATGTCCCAGATGTGCTCAATTGGATTCAGGTCTGGGGAACGGGCGGGCCAGTCCATAGCATCAATGCCTTCCTCTTGCAGGAACTGCTGACACACTCCAGCCACATGAGGTCTAGCATTGTCTTGCATTAGGAGGAACCCAGGGCCAACCGCACCAGCATATGGTCTCACAAGGGGTCTGAGGATCTAATCTCGGTATCTAATGGCAGTCAGGCTACCTCTGGCGAGCACATGGAGGCCTGTGCGGCCCCCCAAAGAAATGCCACCCCACACCATGACTGACCCACCGCCAAACCGGTCATGCTGGAGGATGTTGCAGGCAGCAGAACGTTCTCCACGGCATCTCCAGACTCTGTCACGTCTGTCACATGCGCTCAGTGTGAACCTGCTCTCATCTGTGAAGAGCACAGGGCGCCAGTGGCGAATTTGCCAATCTTGGTGTTCTCTGGCAAATGCCAAACGTCCTGCACGGTGTTGGGCTGTAAGCACAACCCCCACCTGTGGACGTCGGGCCCTCATACCACCCTCATGGAGTCTGTTTCTGACCGTTTGAGCAGACACATGCACATTTGTGGCCTGCTGGAGGTCATTTTGCAGGGCTCTGGCAGTGCTCCTCCTGCTCCTCATTGCACAAAGGCGGAGGTAGCGGTCCTGCTGCTGGGTTGTTGCCCTCCTACGGCCTCCTCCACGTCTCCTGATGTACTGGCCTGTCTCCTGGTAGCGCCTCCATGCTCTGGACACTACACTGACAGACACAGCAAACCTTCTTGCCACAGCTCGCATTGATGTGCCCTCCTGGATGAGCTGCACTACCTGAGCCACTTGTGTGGGTTGTAGACTCCGTCTCATGCTACCACTAGAGTGAAAGCACCGCCAGCATTCAAACGTGACCAAAACATCAGCCAGGAAGCATAGGAACTGAGAAGTGGTCTGTGGTCACCACCTGCAGAACCACTTCTTTATTGGGGGTGTCTTGCTAATTGCCTATAATTTCCACCTGTTGTCTATTCCATTTGCACAACAGCATGTGAAATGTATTGTCAATCAGTGTTGCTTCCTAAGTGGACAGTTTGATTTCACAGAAGTGTGATTGACTTGGAGTTACATTGTGTTGTTTAAGTGTTCCCTTAATTTTTTTGAGCAGTGTATTTACTATGGAACTGCAAAGTATTACAATTGCATCAGTATAAAATGTGTTGGGGGAATCTATAGAACAAGATTACAGTGTAAAATGTGTTGGGGGAATCTATAGAACAAGATTACAGTGTAAAATGTGTTGGTGGAATCTATAGAACAAGATTACAGTGTAAAATGTGTTGGGGAAATCTATAGAACAAGATTACAGTATAAAAAGGAACAATACAAATAAATGATCACTAATACCATGTTATCTGTACAGTATTCCTCTGGGGGTAGAAAGACAGCAGGCTGTGCTGCTACAGGTTGTGCTCTCTCTGAATATTAGGAGGACCCATCAACCCCCCACTGTGCCCCATTCACACACCTGACATGACTGCCTCCAAAATAGCTTTCTTCCATGTGGCGTGAGGATGGAAACTACTCTCCCCTCCACTCCTCTCAATTCAATTCAATTCAATTTCAATTTAAGGGCTTTATTGGCATGGGAAACGTGTGTTAACATTGCCAAAGCAAGTGAAGTAGATAGTAAACAAAAGTGAAATAAACAATAAATATTAACAGTAAACATTACACTCCTACCTCCTACCTCCTGCAATCTTTACATCTCCCCCTCTCCCCCTCTTTAACCAGTGAACATAATTGCGTAATGTGCCTCTCACTTCCGAGACAATGGAAGCAGCAACGCAAACAATGACAACAAACAAACAGAGTCCTACTTTGAAAGGCAGTGCAGCAAAGTGGCTAAATCCCTGTGCTCAGATTCATTCCTCTGTGTGCTGTAGATGTGTGAGCAATGCTCTCCCCTGACGTGCTGCTTCCTCCACTCAGCTGCAGGAAACGTGCATTAGAAGATTATCTCTCAAGGATTGGCAAAGATTAAAGAGTGTTATATTGTACTGTTCGTGTGTGTTTGTGTGCGTGTGTGTGCATGCGTCTGTTCGTGCACGTGTGTGTGTATGTGCGGGAGTGTGTGCATGCGCGTGGCTTATTAGTGTGTGCGTCTGTGGCATCCAGCACATGCTTTGTTGTCATTGCCAGGTTTCCCACTGCAGCTGCAGCTGACATGTTTCAGCACTGCACTGGGAGGTCACCTCCGAATCTACAGCAGCCTTTTTCACATAATTCCTTCCTACACTTGCCACATGTACTACCAGACAGACAGAAAGATGACATCACCCCAGAGTAATGCAGAGACAGAGCACCTGGGCTGGCGAGCCTTGGGCTTACCTGTGCTGCAGCTCCAGACTCCCGTTATGTAAACTTGACAATCTTAAGGAGCTGGGATTTCCATAGATGCTGGGTGGAGCGTGTCTCAGCTTGAGCGGAAAGCACACACATTTCTGTAGAATTGTAATGTTCTCTCCTACATTCCCCTCTTTCTGGAATTAAACAGAATTAGCCAGTTGAGGCTGTTCTCAGCATGTTTACATAAAATGATTCACATAACTGTAAATAATGATAAAATCATTCAGTGAACAGGTACAGGTGTAGGATCTTAATTTGACCACCCTGTTGTTGCAGGAAATGTCCTTTAAAAAAGCTTCTAAAGTTTGTAATATCCACTTTAAAATGTCTGAGTTGATTTTCCCTAACTGAAAATGCATCAAACCCTACAAAAAGGTTCATTAAAGCTGGAATCTGCATTAAGGGAAAAAGCACCATTGTTTGCCCCAGCACATTTGTTATTGTTTTTGTTTTGTTTATGAAATGTAGGAGAGGCGCATCCAGCATTGTGAGAAAATACATTCACAAAACATACTCTGCTGTTCTATTGCTCGTGCAATGTGGGGGTTCACAGATGCCCATCGCTCTTCACTTGACCCATCATAATTCCATTCTCAAGCTTGATTGGGTTGTTTTGAAGGTGATGTTATTTCTCAGTCATCCATTCACTAGACATTCTCCTCTCCATTCCTCTGCTCTTCTGCATGAATAGCTACTAGGATCAAAATTCCAATATCACATTCCTGATCCTAAATTTAATAAGACATTCATGAAAACTGGATATGTGAAAACCTGCAAGTAGGAACTAATGAATAAATTCAGCTTTTTGGAAAACTAGGGACCTGGCTCAGCTCATCTTACAAATTTGTCAGAATCTAAAACCATGGTTGCTATGCATTATTTACAATACAGGGAGGGCAACAGTTGTGTCCTTATGGAAACTTTGACTGGCTTTATGATGTTTAGTTCTGAATTCCAGCTCAGCTTGAAGTCCATGGATTGTTGAAAAAGATTGCACAATTGTATTTTCAAATGCTTTTCAACCTTATGCAGCCACATTATTTCGCTTTTTTTATTTATTTTTTAACCCATTGTGAACTTGGTACCTGTAGGTTGAGTACATTTAAGATAAACTCTTATACTAGCTACAGTGGGGAGAACAAGTATTTGATACACTGCCGATTTTGCAGGTTTTCCTACTTACAAAGCATGTAGAGATCTGTAATTTTTATCATAGGTACATTTCAACTGTGAGAGACGGAATGTAAAACAAAAATCCAGAAAATCACATTGTATGATTTTTAAGTAATTAATTTGCATTTTATTGCATGACATAAGTATTTGATACATCAGAAAAGCAGAACTTAATATTTGGTACAGAAACCTTTGTTTGCAATTACAGAGATCATACGTTTCCTGTAAGTCTTGACCAGGTTTGCACACACTGCAGCAGGGATTTTGGCCCACTCCTCCATACAGACCTTCTCCAGATCCTTCAGGTTTCGGGGCTGTCGCTGGGCAATACGGACTTTCAGCTCCCTCCAAAGATTTTCTATTGGGTTCAGGTCTGGAGACTGGCTAGGCCACTCCAGGACCTTGAGATGTTTCTTACGGAGCCACTCCTTAGTTGCCCTGGCTGTGTGTTTCGGGTCATTGTCATGCTGGAAGACCCAGCCACGACCCATCTTCAATGCTCTTACTGAGGGAAGGAGGTTGTTGGCCAAGATCTCGCGATACATGGCCCCATCCATCCTCCCCTCAATACGGTGCAGTCGTCCTGTCCCCTTTGCAGAAAAGCATCCCCAAAGAATGATGTTTCCACCTCCATGCTTCACGGTTGGGATGGTGTTCTTGGGGTTGTACTCATCCTTCTTCTTCCTCCAAACACGGCGAGTGGAGTTTAGACCAAAAAGCTATATTTTTGTCTCATCAGACCACATGAGCTTCTCCCATTCCTCCTCTGGATCATCCAGATGGTCATTGGCAAACTTCAGACGGGCCTGGACATGCGCTGGCTTGAGCAGGGGGACCTTGCGTGCGCTGCAGGATTTTAATCCATGACGGCGTAGTGTGTTACTAATGGTTTTCTTTGAGACTGTGGTCCCAGCTCTCTTCAGGTCATTGACCAGGTCCTGCCATGTAGTTCTGGGCTGATCCATCACCTTCCTCATGATCATTGATGCCCCACGAGGTGAGATCTTGCATGGAGCCCCAGACCGAGGGTGATTGAACGTCATCTTGAACTTCTTCCATTTTCTAATAATTGTGCCAACAGTTGTTGCCTTCTCACCAAGCTGCTTGCCTATTGTCCTGTAGCCCATCCCAGCCTTGTGCAGGTCTACAATTTTATCCCTGATGTCCTTACACAGCTCTCTGGTCTTGGCCATTGTGGAGAGGTTGGAGTCTGTTTGATTGAGTGTGTGGACAGGTGTCTTTTATACAGGTAACGAGTTCAAACAGGTGCAGTTAATACAGGTAATGAGTGGAGAACAGGAGGGCTTCTTAAAGAAAAACTAACAGGTCTGTGAGAGACGGAATTCTTACTGGTTGGTAGGTGATCAAATACTTATGTCATGCAATAAAATGCAAATTAATTACTTAAAAATCATACAATGTGATTTTCTAGATTTTTGTTTTAGATTCCTTCTCTCACAGTTGAAGTGTACCTATGATAAAAATTACAGACCTCTACATGCTTTGTAAGTAGGAAAACCTGCAAAATCGGCAGTGTATCAAATACTTGTTCTCCCCACTGTATATGATACAGTATAATTGTAGTACTGTTCGTAGTGGAGGTGTGTTGTAGCCCAATTGTCTGTTCCTGTTTATCAGCTCTGTCTGTCCCAGTGGTGCAGTCAGGCCAGTCCTAGCCTGCTGCTCTCTGCTCCACAACAACAGAAACACCAGCCACCCCTCATACACAATGCGGCTGCAGCCAACCTGCAGCTTGACCGCTGACCTCTCAACCCCCAGGAGAGTCTGTGGATCCAAGGCACTCACAGAGAAGGTCGATAGACTTTCTGCAGAACAGGACTGCATGCTAAGCAATTGAGGTTAAGAGCAGCACACCACTGTCACAATCCCATCGTTGGGGAGGGAGATTAGCTGCTCATGTTGTTGACCTATTTTGACTTATAGTGCTAATGGAACTTTTTTTTTTTTTTTTCGTCTCTGTTAATCAGTGGTAAATAAAAGATGAGCTGGTAGAGTATCCGACAGGCCCTGATCTATGATTGGCATTACAGCGAGGAGTGAGTGTGAATGGCTCTCTCTGTGCTCTTAATGTGATGATTAACTGACCATCATGCATCACTCCTCCACTCAACTGTACTGTGTGTGTCCATGACCTCTCTGGGAAGCTTCCAGGTTATTAGCCTTCTATATGTACATTATAGTGCACAATATGGTGGTCATCCACAGTGTGGCTCACAGTATACGTCAGATCCTTTTCCTTTTTCATTGAGAATTGAAAGATACTCCAAAGTTGACAGAAAGCAAAAGCCTTTTAAAACAACAAAGCATTTCAGAATTTCAATAACTCTAGTTGACACCCAGAGTTCTAGAGCTGTGAACTTCTTCATGGAGCTTGCGGGGGTAAGGGATTGTTCATGTTCAAGCCTTATGAACAATATCATTTCAGAAGAGGAGATTTACTAGCTGTCAAAGTTCTCCTATGCCAATTACCTAAAATTGATGCACATGGCAACACTAAAGGAGAGACAAGAGATAATTGATATGGATGAATGTTCCTAGATAATTGGACATCGAGAGATATGTATTTATTGCTAGCTGGTTCCTTTATTGGTGGGGATGTACTGACGCATGTAGTCATTGTGCAAATGCAGAAAATACAAGAAAAGAGCTTGAAAAAACAAGACATTCTTTATTCTCTTTTCTTAACAGTAAAACAGTAGGCAAAAATACTTCAATGTACTATGTAATAGCCTTTCATGAAAATACAATTGTTGCACTTTGAACTCCTGTGAAGTTTAGCGAGATTTAAGTATTGCTTGAGGGATTTTGTGAACTGGGAAGAGAGGAGTGGATATGCTCAAATATACATGAGTGAGGATGCTCCAGGATTGCTCAATTATGAAGCAGCTAAGGAAAAAAAACAGAACAACTCTGCTGCTGCATTTCAATGAGAGTCAGCTCCCTGTGAACGCTAGCATGCTATTAGGGTCATACACAGACCATCCCATTTCACAGTTTGGAGGTGCTGCAGCCTGAAAGTAGTTAGGTAGAGTAGCTCATTATGTAGTACAGTGATACACCTGTGCCATCATCTTAGAATGGAAAACAGCATAGGCTTATACTTGCAAATTATCTGTTTTCTCAGTGAAATAAGTATGGAAAAGCAACTAATCATTTTTGGGGATCAGTTCCATCCCAATTAAACACCTGGCTGTAGTTCCCATGCAGAACAAGCCCATAAATCTACTAGGTCATTGAACACATACAATCTTAACTGGTCATAATGAAAAAGGAGTGTGATATTAGCAGTCCCTCGTAGAACCCTAAGGGCACTACATTATGTGCGTTGGAAGGAGGGTGATATTGGATGATATGTGATATCAGTGATGATGTAGGGCAGCAGGTGGTCTGTCCAGACGGCTGAGAGGCAGGTCGGATCGTCTCCTGGCAGAGGACTCACCTTCCACCTGCCCAGGGGGCTTGCTATGCTGCCTGGCGAAACGCCTGCCTGTGCCCTTGGCTGCCTTTGGAACTCCTGCTAAAGCTTCTGGGCTGACAGCCACACAGGCTGATTAAAGGGGAGGGGGAAATATGTCTGTAATGGGCTATAAACAGAGACGCAGCAACCTTGTGGCCATACTGTCACTGACAGTCCGACTGGGAGATTGGGTGGGTGTTATTATTTGGACGGATGTAAGGATGATGAGTGAACGTCTAAAGGAATATACCCATTTTGACTTTATTTTTTTTAAATGGCTGGAGCCTGGGGATTATACTTGTTTTTAAACTTTCCTTTCACCTTAAAAAGCTGAGAGAATCTAAAGTTTGTGTTTCTTTTCCCTGAGGGGCCAGGAAGGAGCAGGAAATATCAGTCGTGGTCCGCTTCCACACCTTTCACTCCCAGCCTAATGTGTCGTGCTAATAGCTTCTCACTGTAGCAGTGCAAACATTACAGGATAAGACCCTTGTATCCTGTGGAGGAGAGGATTGCTAGGCAAACTGCGTTATGAATAAAACCTTAAATCATTCATTTAGGCAGACAATGTATTCAGCAGGCTGAGCAAGGCTAACTTACCGTTGCCTTCGCTAGGTTTGTCTCAGGGTCTTTCTATTGGTGCTCATAAAGGAAGGATTGTATATACAAGTGAAAATACAGAATGGGTCATTTGATGTTGCATACTGGAATAGTAATAGTGTTTTGAATCCTATAGCAAAATAAAATATGGACTGAACTGTGCTTCCAAAAAACCTTGCATTAAATAATTCATCTTACCTACCATGAGAACATATGTGCATTGTCGTTGCTATAGCCAGTGAAGTGAGCTTACTACTACTTCTACTATTTGGCTGATTTAGCTCTGTGCCCATTCACTCAGAAGTGTTCTATTAACATTCTCATCAGAGTAACCATGTCAGAAAAGGGATGACATTCTGGAATAAATCCCCACTGGTCTTAAGCCAACTCTCTAATTATTATCATAAGCTGATTTTCTCTACTTCAAAGCCCTCTGGAATGTCTGCATTAGAGGTGTGACACAAGTCAAGACGGCAAGCTGAGGCACTCATTTAAGCCGTTTTCCCTGTACTTATGGAACCAGTCAACATGCATCAAAAAGTCATTTATTCGTACACTGAGTGAAATTATGACAAACCTTCCTACCAGTATTAGGCACAAGGAATTCAGTTCACAAGGAGGCCTTATTACAGTCCTTAAAGGCACCCCTCACATGGAAAACTGCTGTTTAAAAGTGAGTTTCTATCATTAAAAAGTTCCTGTTAAGTTCTCCTTCCTATCAGGGGCTGCTGGAAAAAAAGGTTGTAGCTTCTGTGCGGCTGTCATCCCACAAGCAAACTCCAGAAATAAACCAAATTCAGAGAAAAAATTCCCAGTATCAATGGTTAGTACCCTCATTGACCCATTATCAACCCACTGAGCAAAAACTGCTTGAATCAATGTTGTTTCCACATAATTTCAACCCCCCAGAAATGTATATGAAGTTTAATCAAAAAAATTTTTTAACCTAAATCCAATGACATGGTGGCATCTTCAGCTGATTTCACATTCAATTTACATTTGAGTTGTCAACAAATGTAAGTCAAAACTAGACGTTGAACTGACGTCTGTGCCCAGTGGGAAATGTTTAGTGCCAAGTGCAAATGTTGTATCACTAAATCACATATCAACCACAATGAATACATATGTATTGTTTGTCAAGAAATACTCAAATGATAAGGTCTACAACAGCTAATTGTGCCGAGTCACAAAAAGCAGTTTAAAAAACAAACAAAAACGATTTCCCCTGAAAGGTAGATGATACGTTTTGTGTTTTTGTAATATATCTCATTGTTTTATAAAGTTGACTTGCTATTGCAAGTTCATAAATCCTGTGTGCTGAGAGCCTACAGCACCACAACGGATAGTGTTCCTGCTTACTGTAGTTTATCAACTGTCATTTACAAAAACACATCAGCCCTTGAGGCTATTTCACCCGGGTTGAGAGGTGGAATGATCTAGTAGTGGATCCCTCAAAAGAAGAAGACATTTAAAAATGGCCTCAGTCAGAAATACTGAGTAATATACCCAACCCAAGTCAGTGGTCTGTATATAAAGTGTCTGTTTCTCTCCATGGTCATGGATAAGACTGTTCGGAAGCATGGTGTGGATGTCTCTTTGTGCTATGAAGGAGTAGAGCCAGCTGATGACATCCCTCTTGGAGGACCTTGTGTTCTGTCGTTGGACCACGCACAGCTCAGATAATCTGGAACAGTCTTTAATCTGAGGGGGGGATGGGGGGGGGATGGGCGGAGCAGGAATTGGCGACCCTGGCGGAACCACACCCGTCACCCGATGGACACACGTCACGCTGTGCTGCGGGCAGGCAGGCAGGCCCTAGCAAGCCTCTGCCAGTCACTATGGCCGGAAACATGTGACACCTGTGAACAGAGGTGGATAAACAGTGAAACCCAAGTCTCAGAGGGAGAAAACTGCAAAACGACAAAACAGCTCCAGTGAGAAATACAGACTCAAGCCATCTTAGTTCTGAATTGTGTAAGTACAAGATGATTACTGTACATTCATGTTGTGCAAAAGATTGGTTCACAGTAAGACTACTGTACAATAATCATGCAGTTCAACAGTTGGTTTTCAAGCAGATCCTCGTCATGTAAAGGCGTTTTTTTCCCCATAAACAATGTGTGCGGAATTGACAGAGGCATGAGTTTTCCTGGCAAACGGGCGCACACAGCTTGTACATCTGCTGTTGTATTCTTCTGGTTTTGGCTTTGAGGCAACCTCCCCCCCCCCTTACATTAAACAGGTATTAGAACTAGGACATGCGTACAGTTTCTAATTCAAGTTTGGCCTACACACTTCCGACAAGGCTGTGAAATCACACTAGAGAGGTTGAACTGGTTCCAAAATCCTCCAGCGAGATAAAAAAAAAAAAGCATTTAGAATTAGAATGCATCTGGATTAAATGAGATGGTGAGAGCCTTTCCTTTGTGCCTCTCTCTTTCTCCTGGTCCTATAGAGTGAGGCAGAGGATTTGAAGTTAAGCTTTCTTTACGTCTCCCTTCCTCTGTGAGCCGCTCTCAGCAGTAGCAGCCTGCCCTGCAGCGAGCAGAGCGTTTCCCCAGAGGATTTGGAGAAGAGAAGCCCCTCATCCCACCTCTGCGGCCCTCCGAGCTAAGCACCGTTAATCCTCTCTGCGTCACCTTGACATGTTTTCACTGCACTCCAATTTCATGCTAATCCTTTCCCTTTGAGAGTGCAGAGGCATTAAATAGCAGCAATCAAACAATTTCAGAGCACACCGGTGTACTGGATATTATGGTGCATCCAGGTAGCAAGGGGAAGGATAAATCCACACGCTGCACTGCTGTGCTTACACACCTCTTTGATCATCACTACAGAAGTCACTAAAATCACTTAATATAGAGGGCTTGTCACAGCCAGTAATTTTTATGTAATTCAAATCTGTTCACAGGGACTCATGAATAAAGCAATAAGGTTTCTCTCAGGTTGGCATATTTATTGGAAAACAGCATAACGTACAGCATGTGAGTTTTTATCATTAAAAAGTTCCCCCTCCTACAAGGGGCTGCTGGAAAAAAAGGTTTTCGCTTCTGTTCGGCTGTCATCCCAAAAACAAACTCCAGAAATAAACCAAATTCGGAGAAAAAATAATTGTGTAGGAAAAGCAATGATCTATGTGGAATGAAATGAAATTCCAGGAATCTTGAAGTCGTTTTAATTTTGTACAAAATTGCTGCTCCATTAAGAAGCTTAACGGCACCGAAAATGACAGTCTACGATGAGTTTTGCTTTGCTGGTAATGAAAGGAGTTAAAGCGCTTTAAAAAGAGGGAATAATATTTGAGTAATCCTGCAGTATCAACCTTCAAAGCATGTAAAGGAATCTACTAACAAATGAGTACAGGGAGAAGACAGACAATTAAGCCCAATTATGTTTTAACTCCTTCTGCATCAGGATTGTGTAGCTCTTAGACAAGATGCAACATGCCCTGGAAGTGGAGGCCAAAAAGGCTCCATCAAGTCTACCAATGCTTTGTGTTGGCAACATCTCTGCACATCCTGCTTTTACACCCCATACAGTGTCTTAAGCCTTTACACTCATGGGAATTTGCCTATATGGATAGGGCTAAATTGAAATGTTTCTTACAGAAGAAATATGAAAAGCATATGCATAACCATGATAGCAATTGAAAGGGAACAGTTTGGAGATAATGGGAAGATTATTAGACCAAAAGGTGAGGACACAACAGTTCACTTGACAAGACTGAATCCAAACATTACACTGTTGATTTTATGTGCATTTTACATTTACTGTACTTTTCGCCGCATTTGTCGATAACAACATCTGAAAATACTCTGGATACATTCAGTAACATAAGATTATTCCTGGAAAATGTGGGGTAGGTGCAACATAAGAAATAAAACATTGTAAGGGTTTGAGTGAGAGGACTAACTGGGGTCTCCAAGTGGCACATACCTATCCAAAGTGTGCACAGTTCCTAAGCAATATCAATGCACTTTTATGACTCAAAGAAGAGTCTTCAACTGTAAGGTGCTTTTTTTGAGCTCTCCTAGCTGTTCAGGAACTAGAGCAAGCACACTTATAGTTGTTTCGTTTGGAACACAACCCTGTATCCCCGCCATCACACAATTACTGTTGTTGTTGTTGTTTATGCAATCCAAAAACGGTCCATTATAAATCACAATCTGGGTCAGGTGGGCATGATTTGAAAGCTTGTTCTATTGCAAACATGACTAGCTAAGTTATAAAATACGATTTTAGTGTTATGCTTTCACAAGGTAATTCAGAGAAACAGATCGTCATTTTGGTGCGCATAGAAAGGAGTCATGAGTGCATTCAGGTGTGTGCGCCCTGGCGAGTTGTGAATCAAATTGTATATATACTATATACAAAAGTATGTGGACACCCCTTCAAATTAGTGGATTTGGCTATTTCAGCCACACCCGTTGCTGAAAGGTGTATAAAATCGAGCACACAGCCATGCAATCATAGACAAACATTGGCAGTAAAATGGCCTTACTGAAGAGCTCAGTGACTTTCAACGTGGCACCGTCATAGGATGCCACCTTTCCAACAAGTCAGTTCGTCAAATTTCTGTCCTGATAGAGCTGCCCCGGTCAACTGTAAGTGCTGTTACTGTGAAGTGGAAACGCCTAGGAGCAACAACGGCTCAGCCGCGAAGTGGTAGGCCACACAAGCTCACAGAACGGGACCGACGAGTGCTGAAGCACATACAAATCGTCTGGTCTCGGTTGCTACAGTCACTACAGAGTTCCAAACTTCCTCTGGAAGCAACATCAGCACAATAACTGTTTGTCGGGAGCTTCATGAAATGGGTTTCCATGGCACAAGCCTAAGATCACCATGCACAATGCCAAGCATTGGCTGGAGTGGTGTAAAGCTCGCCGCCATTGGACTCTGGAGCAGTGGAAACACGTTCTCTGGAGTGATTAATCACGCTTCACCATCTGGCAGTCTGACGGACGAATCTGGGTTTGGCGGAAGCAAGGAGAACGCTACCTGCCCGAATGCATAGTGCCAGCTGTAAAGTTTGGTGGAGGAGGAATAACGGTCTGGGGCTGTTTTTCATGGTTCGGGTTAGGCGCCTTAGTTCCAGTGAAGGGAAATCTTAATGCTACAGCATACAATGACATTCTAGATGATTCTGTGCTTCCAAATTTGTGTCAACAGTTTGGGGAAGGCCCTTTCCTGTTTCAGCATGACAATGCCCCCGTGCACAAAGCGAGGTTCATACAGAAATGGTTTAACTTGACTGGCCTGCACAGAGCCCTGACCTCAACCCAATTCTTCTCTGCAGATCCTCTCGCTGCACAGCTATTTTCAGGTCTCTCCAGAGATGTTCGATCGGGTTCAAGTCTGAGCTCTGGCTGGGCCACTCAAGGATATTCAGAGACTTGTCCCGAAGCCACTCCTGCGTTGTTTTGGATGTGTGCTTAGGGTAGTTGTCCCTTTGCCCCAGTCTGAGGTCCTGAACGCTCTGGAGCAGGTTTTCATCAAGGATCTCGCTGTACTTTGCTCCGTTCATCTTTCCCTCGATCCTGACTAGTCTCCCAGTCCCTGCCGCTGAAAAACATCCCCACAGCATGATGCTGCCACTACCATGCTTCACCGTAGGGATGGTGCCAGGTTTCCTCCAGACGTGATGCTTAGCATTCAGGCCAAAGAGTTCAATCTTGGTTTTATCAGCCAGAGAATCTTGTTTCTCATGGTCAGAGTCCTTTAGGTGGCTTTTAGAAAACTCCAAGTGTGCTGTCAAGTGCCTTTTACTGAGGAGTGGCTTCCGTCTGGCCACTCTACCATAAAAGGCCTGATTGGTGGAGTGCTGCAGAGATGGTTGTCCTTCTGGAAGGTTCTCCCATCTCCACAGAAGAACTCTGGAGCTCTGTCTGAGTGACCATCAGGTTCTTGGTCACCTCCCTGACCAAGGCCCTTCTCCCCTGATTGCGCAGTTTGGCTGGGCGGCCAGCTCTAGGAAGAGTCTTGGTGGTTCCAAACTTCTTCCATTTAAGAACGACGGAGGCCACTTTGTTCTTGAGGACCTTTAATGCTGCAGAAATGTTTTGGTACCCTTCCACAGATCTGTGCCTCGACACAATCCTGTCCCGGAGCTCTACGGACAATTCCTTCGACCTCATGGCTTGGTTTTTGCTCTGACATGCACTGTCAACTGTGGGACTGTATATAGACAGGTTTGTGCCTTTCCAAATCATGTCCAATCAATTGAATTTACCACAGGTGGACTCTCAAGGATGATCAATGGAAACAGGACGCACCTGAGCTCAATTCCGAGTCTCATAGCAAAGGGTATGAATACTTAAATTCCTAAAAACTTGTTTTCACTGTCATTATGGGGTATTTTGTGTAGATTAAATAAATTAAAAATCATCAATCAATTTTAGAATAAGGCTGTAACGTAACAAATTGTGGAAAAAGTCAGGGCAATAAATTGCAATGTCCGTACTGTGAGACACCTAAGACAGCACTACAGGGAGACAGGACGGACAGCTGATCGTCCTCGCAGAGGCAGACCACGTGTAACAACACCTGCACAGGATCGGTACATCCGAACATCACACCTGTGGGACAGGTACAGGATGGCAACAACAACTGCCCGAGTTACACCAGGAACGCACAATCCCTCCATCTGTGCTCAGACTGTCCGCAATAGGCTGAGAGAGGCTGGACTGAGGGCTTGTAGGCCTGTTGTATGGCAGGTCCTCACCAGACATCACCGGCAACAACATCGCCTATGGGCACAAACCCACCGTCGCTGGACCAGACAGGACTGGGAAAAAGTGCTCTTCACTGACGAGTCGCGGTTTTGTCTCACCGGGGGTGATGGTCGGATTCGCGTTTATCGTTGAAGGAATGAGCGTTACACCGAGGCCTGTACTCTGGAGCGGGATCGATTTGGACATGGAGGGTCCGTCATGGTCTGTGGCGGTGTGTCACAGCATCATCGGACTGAGCTTGTTGTCATTGCAGGCAATCTCAACGCTGTGCGTTACAGGGAAGACATCCTCCTCCCTCATGTGGTACCCTTCCTACAGGCTCATCCTGACATGACCCTCCAGCATGACAATGCCACCAGCCATACTGCTCGTTCTGTGCGTGATTTCCTGCAAGACAGGAATGTCAGTGTTCTGCCATGGCCAGCGAAGAGCCCGGATCTCAATCCCATTGAGCACGTCTGGGACTTGTTGGATCAGAGGGTGAGGGCTAGGGCCATTCCCCCCAGAAATGTCTGGGAACTTGCAGGTGCCTTGTGGGGTAACATCTCACAGCAAGAACTGGCAAATCTGGTGCAATGGAGTACTTAATGCAGCTGGTGGCCACACCAGATACTGACTGTTACTTTGATTTTGAACCCCCCTTTGTTCAGGGACACATTATTCCATTTCTGTTAGTCACATGTCTGTGGAACTTGTTCAGTTTATGTCTCAGTTGTTGAATCTTGTTATGTTCATATAAATATTTACACATGTTACGTTTGCTGAAAATAAACGCAGTTGACAGTGAGGACTTTTCTTTTTTTGCTGAGTTTCAATTAACTGGTGTGCTTTCTTAAAAGTTACTTTGTGGAATTTATTTCCTTCTTAATGCGTTTGAGCCAATCAGTTGTGTTGTGACAAGGTAGGGGGGTATACAGAAGATAGCCCTATTTGGTAAAAGACCAAGTCCATATTGTGGCAAGAACAGCTCAAATAAGCAAAGAGAAACGACAGTCCGTCATTACTTTAAGATATGAAGGTCAGTCAATACGGAACATTTCAAGAACTTTGAAAGTTTCTTCAAGTGCAGTCGCAAAAACCATCAAGTGCTATGATGAATCTGGCTCTCATGAGGACCGCCACAGGAATGGAAGACCAAGAGTTACCTCTGCTGCAGAGGGTAAGTTCATTAGAGTTACCAGCCTCAGAAATTGAAGCCCAAATAAATGCTTCACAGAGTTCAAGTAACAGACACATCTCAACATCAACTGTTCAGAGGGGACTGTGTGAATCAGGCCTTCATGGTCGAATTGCTGCAAAGAAACCATTACTAAAGGATACCAATAAGAAGAAGAGACCTGCTTGGGCCAAGAAACACGAGCAATGGACAATAGACCAGTCCTTTGGTCTGGAGTCCATCCTGGAGATTTTTGGTTTTTGGTTCCAACCGCCGTGTCTTTGTGAGACACGGTGTGGGTGAATGGATGATCTCCGCATGTGTATTTCCCACCGTAAAGCATGGAGGAGGTGTTATGGTGTGGGGGGGGGGGGGGGGGGGGGCTTTACTGGTGACACTGTCTGTGATTTATTTAGAATTCAAGGCACACTTAGCCAGCATGGTTACCACAGCATTCTACAGCGATACGCCATCCCATCTGGTTGGGGCTTAGTGGGACTATCATTTGTTTTTCAACAGGACAATGACCCAACACACCTCCAGGCTTTGTAAGGGTTATTTTACCAAGAAGGAGAGTGATGGAGTGCTGCATCAGATGACCTGGCCTCCACAATCCCCTGACCTCAACCCAATTGAGATGCTTTGGGATGAGTCAGACCTCAGAGTGAAGGAAAAGCAGCCAACAAATGCTCAGCATATGTGGGAACTCTTTCAAGACTGTTGGAAAAGCATTCCAGGTGAAGCTGGTTGAGAGAATGCCAAGAGTGTGTCATCAAGGCAAAGGGTGGCTATTTGAATATAATAATAATATATTTTGATTTGTTTAACACTTTTTTGTTTACTACATGATTCCATATGAGTTATTTCATAGTTTTGATGTCTTCACCATTATTCTACAATATAAAAGAATAGTAAAAATAAAGAAAAATCCTTGAATGAGTAGGTGTGTCCAAACTTTTGACTTGTAGTGTATATCCTAGCTTTAGATGCGTAGGGAGGTATTCTCCACTCAACACGCTTCTCGTTTCACTCTCGACATCCACTTCCGCCATGATCTCCCAAAGTAGCACCTCTTTCTCCCTCGTGCTTCATCAGCTCTGGTTAATAAAGTAGGTAGCTTACAGATTAACTTTTCTGCTGCTTCCCTCACATGGATCGGACCGGGTCTGGATCCGACGAGGTCTACACGAAACTGGTCACACTTTTTGGACCCGTGAAAACGAGAGGCCCAACATAACAATCCCTGTCACAACAGACAATGCCAGGAACATTGTGAATGTTATCACAGAAGCTGGACTTGGGCCACAAATCGGGTGATTATTAGTTTTGTGTATTTTGCCCCCGAAAATTGTTCTACTACAGTAACTGTTGCCATTTCATTTTCCCGCTGTACCTTAACCGAACTGTGACCCCTAAACCGCAATACGTACCAAAACGTTACAGCCCTACTGACAGCCACTCTGAAAGTAAACACTGCACGTGACAAGTTGTCCCCATTCCTCACGGTAATTGGGCAACTTTTGCAAATGTTTTGTTGTTTGAGTGAGGGAAATGCTGTAAATTAAGAGGTATTTTGAAAGATGAGTGTTGAGGATTATAATAAATACCGCTTTGATGTCAAAGAAGCAAGCCAAACACTTGTGAGTCCAAATGTGCACTTCACAATCCACGATTGTGCACCCCAATACATGTCAGACATGCTTTTTAGTTATGTACACAGTAGGTCCCTCAGGTCTTCTGGCACTGGCCTTTTAACTATCCCAAAACCTAGGACCTAAAGGCATGGAGAGGCAGCCTTTAAATACGATCGATCGAAAAACTGTAAAGGATTTGGTCACATTTTAAATGTGTGCAGACGGAAAGAGTCTATGGAAGATCGGAGTGAAGAACGGCCATGTTGGAATTGTGGTGGGGATCATGTCCCAGAGTTTGTGGAGTGCCCTGTAAGGGTGGAGGAGGTTGAGGTGGATAAAGTTAGGGCGGTCCATCTGATCTCCTATATGGAGGTGATCAAATAATTGAGAGAGAAAGTGACACTAGTGTTGAAGAGATGGTTGTGGATGCACCACAGCCCATGGTGAAGGTTTGTCAACCAAGAGAACCAGACATGCTGTATGTAAAGAAAGTGGCATTCATTGCAACCGTGATAAACTGCACGGCTCAAGTAGCAAGGAAGTCTGTGTAGGGAACAGACATGGATTATTGATTTTAACAGTAGAGGAGCATGTTGAGTGACATACCGTATACCGGGGTATTTTGAAATATCGACAGTATTATTTTCAATACCGCAGTGCTACGCCACTGCTTATAACTATAAGAAATCTAAGATGTGTCAAATAAATTATATCCAGCTGAGCATTTGGTTTGCTAACTTGCTAGCTAAGTGGCTAGATGTCAAGATCAAGCTTCTTGGTTACAGCAGAGACATTCAATCGCCTCCTGGATCAAGAGCCTTGTTGCCCCAAAGAAATTGCCTTGTGTGCACTTCCGGTAATACCGTATACCCCGGTATGGTACAGAAACGGTATGACGGTATGAAAATCTGGTTACCGCCCAACCCTAGTAGGATTATTTTGATCAACATACATTTTGTCTTTTGAGATCTTGTATTTTCTTCTCGCACAGTACGTGGCGGCAATACAACTTTTGGATGTAGTCCGCCGTAAAACCTGACTAAGAAGAAGAGGTGCCGCTCTAGCAGGTGGAGGGGCCTTGCAGTGTGTGTACTGTGAGCGAGTGACACAGGGAGCAAGGAGGAAGGGAGAGACAGCAACCAACCATACCAAGCCGACTCGCGCTAGTAGACTAACTAGCTAGCTTGTCATAGCTAGGTTATTTATCATCCAATATGATTACGTACAGTTGAAGTCGGAAGTTTACATACACTTAGGTTGGAGTCATTAAAACTCGTTTTTCAACCACTCCACAAATTTCATGTTACCAAACTAGAGTTTTAGCAAGTCGGTTAGGACATCTACTTTGTGCATGACACAAGTAATTTTTCCAACAATTGTTTACAGACAGATTATTTCACTTATAATTCACTGTATCACATTTCCAGTGGGTCAGAAGTTTACATACACTAAGTTGACTGTGCCTTTAAACAGCTTGGAAAATTCCAGAAAATGATTTCATGGCTTTAGAAAATTCTGACATAATTTGAGTCAATTGGAGGTGTACCTGTGGATGTATTTCAAGGCCTACCTTCAACGTCAGTGCCTCTTTGCTTGACATCATGGGAAAATCAGCCAAGCCCTCAGAAGACAAAAATGGTATACCTCCACAAGTCTGGTTCATCCTTGGGAGCAATTTTGAAACACCTGAAGGTATCACGTTCATCTGTACAAACAATAGTACACAAGTATAAACAGCATGGGACCACGCAGTCGTCATACCGCTCAGGAAGGAGACGCGTTCTGTCTCCTAGAGATGAACGTACTTTGGTACGAAAAGTGCAAATCAATCCCAGAACAACAGCAAAGGACCTTGTGAAGATGCTGGAGGAAACAGGTACAAAAGTATCTATATCCACAGTAAAACGAGTCCTATATCGACATAACCTGAAAGGCAGCTCAGCAAGGAAGAAGCCACTGTTCCAAAACCGCCATAAAAAAGCCAGACTACGGTTTGCAATTGCACATGGGGACAAAGATCGTACTTTTTGGAGAAATGTCCTCTGGTCTGATGAAACAAAAAATAGAACTGTTTGGCCATAATGACCATCGTTATGTTTGGAGGAAAAAGGGGAATGCTTGCAAGCCAAAGAACACCATCCCAACTGTGAAGCACGGGGGTGGCAGCATCCAGCTGTGAGGGTGCTTTGCTGCAGGAGCTACACAGCCAGAGCCCGGACATGAACCCGATTGAACTTCTCTGGAGAGACCTGAAAATAGCTGTGTAGCGACGCTCCTCATCCAACCGGACAGAGCTTGAGAGGATCAGCAGAGAAGAATGGGAGAAACTCATAAGATGCCAAGCTTGTAGCGTCATACCCAAGAAGACTTGAGGCTGTAATTGCTGCAAAAGGTGCTTCAACAAAGTACTGAGTAAAGGGTCTGAATACTTACGTACAGTTGAAGTCGGAAGTTTACATACACTTAGGTTGGAGTCATTAAAACGGGGGTGGCAGCATCATGCTGTGGGGGTGCTTTACTGCAGGAGGGACTGGTGCACTTCACAAAATAGATGGCATCATGAGGAAGGAAAATTATGTGGATATATTGAAGCAATATCTCAAGACATCGGTCAGGAAGTTCAAGCTTGGTCGCAAATGGGTCTTCCAAATGGACAATGACCCCAAGCATACTTCCAAAGTTGTGGCAAAATGGCTTAAGGACAACAAAGTCAAGGTATTGGAGTGGCCATCACAAAGCCCTGACCTCAATCCTATAGAAAATGTGTGGGCAGAAGTGAAAAAGCATGTGTGAGCAAGGAGGCCTACAAACCTGACTCAGTTACACCAGCTCTGTCAGGAGAAATGGGCCAAAATTCACCCCTTATTGTGGGAAGCTTGTGCAAGGCTACCCGAAACGTTTGACCCAAGTAAAAAAATGTAAAGGCAATGCTACCAAATACTAATTGAGTGTATGTAAACTTCTGACCCACTGGGAATGTGATTAAAGAAATAAAAGCTGAAATAAATAATTCTCTCTACAATTATTCTGACATTTCACATTCTTAAAATAAAGTGGTGATCCTAACTGACCTAAGGCAGGGAATTTTTACTAGGATTAAATGTCAGTAATTGTGAAAAACTGAGTTTAAATGTATTTGGCTAAGGTGTATGTAAACTTCCAACTTCAACTGTAGTACCGGTCCTGACTGCATCAAATCGAGAGAAGCTAGTTAGCTAAGCTAGCAAACTTAGCTAGATAGCCTAGTTGAGGCTGCATGCGCGTTCTCCCTGTCCTACAGTTACAAATAACAACACTTCCATTCAGTTATTAAGTAGCAGTCTACCTGTTGGCTCTTGGTCGTTGTAGCATATCCTTCTCATTTAACTTTTAAATCCATGATTTTAATTCCATCTACAATTAACTAGATAACCTCTTAACTTTTTTTTGCCACACACGGAGGCTCTTTGACAACAACAAGCTACACGCGCCACTCTGCATAGCCTATTCTTGTTGAGCAGTGGCGACATACTGTTAACGTTTTATCTATAACTGTCTGTCCATGGCGGTTGTAATCTACTGTGAAGCCAAAACGTTCCCAAAATGGAGATTTAAACGATGATGGAGGATCATCCAATTCTGGTTTATTGAGCCCACCACTCGCCATCATACAGAACTAGGCTGCGCCTCACAAAAAGTATAGATAGTTTGAAATGAGCCAGTTAAGGTTTGAATTTTGATTACAATGTGCGCATAAGCTCTAGCTATTTGTTTTAATGGAATAGCCTACAATGTTTTTTTTCTGCTCAAATTTACTCAGGAGACAATGGAATACAACGCAGTGTATGCATAGCCTATAGGCCTAGTGATTTTATTAGGGATGTTAAATGGCTAACTGTTAATCGGTTAGCCGCCGAAAATAACATTTGACCGGTAATGCTTATAGGTCTATAGGTTAATTTGCATAACTTTGTGGAATTAAATTGGCACGTGTGTATTTTCGTTAGTCGTCATGCATCTTATCACATGTTTCTAATGGAGATTTTCATCTCTGTCACAACCGCTCGCATTTGGTTTAGCACGGGATTTTCCAGCTAATTGCATTTTGGCAAATGTTTGAAAATGACTTTATTCACTGATTCATTACAGGCGTTGCATGTTCAATAATACTGTACGACAATAGGCTTGCTATTGCTGCATGTTTCTATTAAGCTCTTAATGAAAAATGTCCGGTCTTTGTATGCATGCATAGTGTCAGAGAGAAAGAGGCGAAGCGAGAGGTTTCACTCTAGCCAAAATCTGTCCAAAACAAGCCCAATGCGTTTCTATGTTGCCTGCCTTCCAGCCTTGGGACGACTACCATTGTTAGGGAGGAGAAATAAGCATCTCGTCATTATGTACAGATAGTATGTTACTGTTCAGCCACTACGTTCCAATTTAGGTGTTTATTATTGCCCCAATCTGCCATTTTCAACCCGTATACAGGCCCGAGTGTAAAGGGTTAACACTACATTCCTGAGTGGAAAAGTAATAGCTAAGCGTAAAAGGCTATTTTATTTGCAGAAAAAAATAAGAGAAAGCACAATAGCATATCACTCGTTCCTGGTAATTGTATGATAGGAGCCAGATTTTTTATTACAATCTGCTATATAACGGCTCATGATATTCTTATCTACACGAGACATCAGTCTAGACTGGAGTAGAATGAACATAGCTCTGCTGCCTAATGCGATGATGATAAGTTGGACATTTCAGGGCAGATCGAGATAGCAATGAGCCAGTGGATTCCAGGAAAGGGAAGTCCAGTGCAATGCCATGTCAGCATGTTCAGATTGTTGCCTAAATCCACTGCCAATTTACACAGGGCATGCCGAACAAGCAAAGCTTAGCCCCACTATTCTGGGGAGAGGAAGCTGTGTGTTTATATGTAGTCTGTGTGAGTATGTTTTTGTGTGTTGTGAGGGAGAGAGAGAGTCTGCTCGATGTGTGTCCCACGGTGTCTAGCTATCAGGTCAAAGCACTGCTTAACAGTTGTCTCTCCAGTACATTGGGCCAAAACACCATGTTTCCTGCGACAGTAACATGTACTGTGCCAGAAATAATCAAATCAAATGTTATTTGTCACATGCGCAGGTGTAGAACTTACAGTGAAATGCTTACTTACAAGCCATTCACCAACAATGCAGTTTAAAAAAAAATGTGTTAAGTAAAAAATAGATAAGTAAAAAATAACAGTAGCGAGGCTATATACAGGGGGTACTGGTACAGAGTCAATGTGCGGGGGCACAGGTCAGTCGAGGTAATTGAGGTAATATGTACATGTAGGTAGAGTTAAAGTGACTTGGGGGTAGAAGCTGTTCAGAAGCCTTTTGGACCTAGACTTGGCGCTCCGTAACCGCTTGCTGTGCGATCAGATTAATATCCACACAATCCGATTTAGTGCCTCTGCAACACTGACACAATTAGCTGGTTTAGTCTTTCTGGAAGCAGGGGGTGGTGGTTGGCATGGGGTCAGGACTGTTCCAACTGTGGCAAATTACCTGGATTACTGAGGCACAGTCCCAATGCAGCTGCTCAATACAATCCCTCTGGACTGGAGGCAAGAGAAGCAGTAACATACAGTGTACCTTGCTCAAAAACAATGTCACCTGGTGGGACACACACTTGGAGCTGCAATTACTTTAACTGGCAAAGCTCTGCCAGTGCCATGAGAAAAACATCATAAAAATATATCAGGATGGCTATTTATCAAAATGCCACACACCCAGGCTATCTTTATCTTCAGCCATATAGGCAAAGCTGAACGTAATATCTTTCAAAAGGCCATGATGAATTTTTAACGGATGGCTATGAAAACTTTCACAGTATTGTCAGAGTTGATTAATTAATACTTGGAAAATTTTGATTGTAGAGCTTGTAAAAGCAGAACTCGCCCCAGTGATCACTCACTTTGGAAAGGTTTTAAAATCTCCATAACTCAAATGAGAGGTCAAACCAGGGAAAACGTCAAGAGAATAATACCATCCTTGTATGCACAGCAGCCACAGCCTATAGTAGAGTTGGTATCTAGTAAATCCAAATGTCGACCTAAGGAAATGTTTTCTTTCTCCTCCTCTGAGGCGTTGCCCATTGTGTACAATTATTCAAATGACATATGGTCACCAGGGCTTGGAGGCTAAAGCAATGAGGTCTCATGGATTCAGTTGCCTGGACCGCGCTCCGTGTAGATTAGGCTACATAGTCAACATTCGGTATGGTGGTATAAAAACAGTACAACATTGTTTCTCGGAGACCACCCATTGTATCTGATAAATGGTTACAGTAAAACACCCAGGCCATTAGCATTAGGCCTACATTTCCCTACTAAAGCAGAGGAAACGTCTTTAACGTTCCCCATTTACTACAGCCATTAAGGCTCGTCTACAGTGTGGCTGTTTCAGACAGAAAGTTCTGGTGAGAGAGCAGGCAGACTGTAGCCTGAGGTGTGTAGCAGCCTGGCAGGCTCCCTCTCCCTGGCCCATTGACTGTGGTGGAGCTCAGATGTTGTCTTTGATAGGAGAGATCCCCTGGCACCCAGACAGTCACACATCTCTGCTGCCACTTTGCCAAATTGCCCAGGGCATTGGTGGTAAGCTCACAGACTGGTTCATTATAGAAAGACACCATTACTGTATATCTGTTCAGAATGTCATGGTCAACCATCATTACATTGACGCCTCTGGGTCTAACAGGTTCATAAAAACATGCTATAAAATATAATAGCATAGGGTGGAGCAGAAGACCTTTAGTGCAGTGTCTTGATTCATACTGAATCTAGGCTAACATTCCGTTTGCTGACAGAGAGTGAAAGTTCAAGATGTTACAGTAGTATCCTCTTATTTTCTGCTTGGGCATAATTAAAATCAAACCTGAACTCACTGTATAACAGAGTAGGAAAACTCCCCATCTCCAAGCAAGCCAAGACACACACATATTTTCTCTTCATAGCACGGACACTTTTCCACTTTCTTGCCTTCTCCTCTTCCTCCCACAACCAACCGCTGTCCTACTTCATATTGTACAGGAGTCAGCTGTAAGCCACACTCAAGCCTATAATAAAAATCATCGCAGCTAACGTCAGCCACTGCAAACAGTGTGGAGCTGAGCTGAGTGTGCTGCTGTAAGTAGGGTCTCATTAAGACTTTGGTTGCTGCTTGACGCTTTTCCACTAGTCCTGTCACACATTGGTCATGTGCAGTTAGGTCTAAGTATCATAGGCCTTGCAGATTTACCGTTGCAAAACAGTGAGGAGTGTGAGGGGGCAGGGGGAGAAGCTGGCCAGCGAATGTGGAAGGAAGGAAGGTCTCTCTCAGGGAGCAGTGACGGGGAATTATTCCTCTGACTGCATTCCTCCAGACCACAGCAGCAGCTCGAGGACACAATGAAACAGCTCAAAGTGGAGCTTTTTACTGTGTCCTCTAACACTCCACCTATCCTGTTGACACAACACAGCCCCACAGCCAACAGACTCTTTCATAACAAAGCCTGAGCGGGAGAAAAGTCCCTGTGTGTGACTGTGTTTTCCACAAACAAATGTCAGGAGTGAGCAGTCACCCCTGGGACACAGCTGATTAGAGGCACAACGCTGTGCCAAGAGAGATTTCCAATAGGCCTACACCTCCCTTTGGACTTTAATTAAAGCCAAAACGACAGCTTTGGGAGGGCAAAGCCTGTGAGACCAACATTGTATAGAAACTATCTGCCATATTGATATGATTAATTTGGCCTGCTAGCGTGAATGTGAAGGCGTGAAAAATGCTGTAAAAAATGCCATAAATGTATATAATGGACCAGATGATTCGAACTGGAATTAAATATACTTCATAAAATATTCCTCGTACTGGATTGGATTAGCCTAATAAGCCTGACTATTCGACCACCCATATCCATCCACATTGTAACCCTAATCCTCCTTGTGGGCTGGCCAGGAGTCAGGGGAACAACGAGGTTAGATAAGGTTATTCCTAAGCCCCCATTAAATGTGTGAGCTTGTGTTTCACAAGCCCTGAGATCTGATAGCCCAGCTTTAGGCTAATGGCCAGATGAGCTTGGGATGCCCTTTAAAAGTACTAAAATATGGCTCTGATAAGAGGAAGATGTTTTTTTACTCCAGTATCTCTTCGCTCCAGTGGAGTTTAAAATGATTAAGATACGCATGCCTGACATAGAATGTACCTACTGACATAATGTGATCTTCAGTCCACTGTTGAAATAATAACCATATTATCATCATCATCATATTATTATTATAATATATACAAGTATTGTGTTTAGTTATTAATGTTTTGATGTGAATATCAATGTGTATATTGATGTGTGTATTGATGTGTATACAGGCCTCATCTGTAAAAGAGACCTTGGTCTCAGCATGACTCCCTGTCAAAATAAAGGTTAAATAAATATGGTAAAATTCAGGTGCAGTACCAGAGAGAAAAAGTGTGGCTTCAGTCAGGTAGTCCCTCTCTCTTTCTCTCTCTCTTCCCTTTCGCCTGCTGCTGTTGATAAAAAAAAATGAATGGGCTAAAACAGGATTCCCAGGCCTGCTCCAGAGTATCCATCCTTCATGGAACTCCTTCTCCAGTTCTCTTCTGTTGTTTATATGCTGACACACAGTGCTATTCCACTATGACCGCAACTGCCTCACCTCTATGAATCCTTTACAGAGGAACTCAGTAGCGGTCATTCTAAAAAATAATGGAGTGAATCCTCTGGTTAAAAATTGCAGGTCCTTTGGTGTTTGGGGAGAAATGGAGAGGGAGAGACCAGCTGTAATAACAGCTGTAAGAACCTGCTTCCTCTGGGTAGTCCCAGAGCCACCCAGCTACTGTCTTCCAGGGAGCCCAGCCGCTGCATCCTCCTGCCGGGGAGGGAGGAAGGGCAGCCACCCTGGGGATCCAGCCTCTGTAGCCTGGCCCCCAGGGGCTAATTATGAAGCTGGGCCATCTGCTCCTCTGTGAAATGGAGCCCTGTGATGTTGGCTTTGAGGTGGGTGCTAATGATTTCACACAGGAACAGTCATTAACCCCATCAGTCCCAAGACCCCAGGAAAAATCGGCTTTCATTTATCTTCATGTCCAGCCCTTATATTTAACCTAAAAATTAAGTGTTTAACCATTTTATTTTCAGGGCTACAAGTAAAACACACAACAATTTGACATAAACAGTTGTATTCATGAGTTTTACAAAAAAAGGTCAGCCAAAGCAAAAAATGGATAAGCATGAATTTATATGAATGCTGTAAGTACAGAACTTGTTTGCTCACTAGTCAGTGACAACTGTGTGGAATTTGGAGTTTGTGACAGCAACTATGTGAGTGTATTACAGTATTATAGACACTATGTCCTGGGATTTCCTATGATCTATGTAGAAGAACCCCTTATCTTCTAACGACTCTTGTGTAGCTTGTGAGTGTCATAGAGCAAAACATGTTCCATGTGGGTGGTTGTGAGCATCTCTGCTCTTCATAGATACCTATTAAATAGTTTGGACCTTAAACCATTCGGACTCTACAGACGTTTTTGTAAAAAGACCAGGCCCTTTAGAGGTCCACCCTAGTCTCACAAACACCGCTCTAGCTAAGCCCCTGTTAATCACACAGACTGTTAGCTGGTCTATAGATCAAACACACAATGTTTAAAGGAGGTTATAAATCCAAAACGCTCCGGTGTTATGGTGGGACTAATTGGGTTAACCCTTCAGAGAGGAACTGAGACTTAACCTCAGCACAGAGGTTATGTGTCTCTGAACTTAGATATGTCTGCTACTCTCACCAGCCTGGTGGCTGATGCCTGGACACTGACTTGCGCCTCCCTGTCCCCCGCGGCAACATCTTCCATCAAGACTACAGGGGTTATGAGTTTGGTGCAAGTCTTTTTAGTTCATCAAGCAATAACCCAACCCCACTATAGTAACTCAGCACCTGCAAACACACATCTACCTCTCAGATAAGATAACCATAGATTTTAGGAAACCAAATGCTATGTTCAATAACAGTGAACAATTGAGGCACAAGCATAACCTTAAAATGCCTGCGTTGGGCTTATCTGGTCATTATTTATTCATGATAAAAACAGGACATGTCAACAGTTTGGGAAACCATTACAGTGTACGTTAGACTATATAAATGTAATGGGGTAATGGTACATTTGGGACCTCCTGGCTTTCACAACGCAAGGCACCCCGCCCCTAATAGAGTAGCTCTCTGAGGTCTCTCTGTAATTACACTGATTGAGCCCCAGCGTGTTCTCCAGCTTGTGAGCTAATAGCCAATTGACTGGAAAACCTCTGTAATGCAGATCACAAATCAATGTCTGAGTGGCTTACCGCTGCACTGCTCCACTGGGTGGGATGTGTCACTTTGATCCTGACTGAGGCGCACAGGTATTCCCCCCCAGATAAACCTTCCTGTAGCTACCACTCCCAGAAGCCACCATCAGAGGTCCTGCAGTGTTTGTGCTTTTCTTTGTTGCCACTTCTAGATAGTTTCTCCATTTATTTAATAATTTTTTTAGTAGCCCCACCACACACACTTCAAACAGCAGGACCTAGACAAGCTAAGCTGTCAGTATTTACTTTGATACTGATACCAGGTTTAGTATCGCAATACTTGATACCATCATGATACTCAATTCTGAAACGATACCAAGGCAAAAAAATAAGGCGTATTATCCAGTCACAGAATGGCACTTCATCCAGACAGATCTTTTGAGTTCAATATCACTACATGACATTTTATGTCCATTTTTCAGACAGCCATGTATGCATTAATGAATCAATTATCCAATCATACAATCAATTTGACTTTGTTTTACCAATCTAACTACATATCATAATTGTAAATAATTTATTTGAATAGTAAATCTCTATTGATAAACTGGGTAAATCAAGATGTAGCCTAGGCCTATTCACAATACAGATGAATGCCTTTTCAATAGGAGTGTGTGCATGCATTGAGTTATTGAGCTTGTTTTGGCTGATTTCATGGGGCTACAGATGAAAAAGAATCTGTTTCCCTTCCATTTTTTATTGTAATAATCAAAAATCTTTCCATAGAAAAAGCAATCTTTGATTTACCAACTTTTTATTTGCTATGTTTTTGTTGGGGGGTGGGGGTTCAGGTACTGGTAGCAATCTCTTCTTTTAGAAAAGTGTACACTGTCTCTTTAAGACCTAAGGACTTCATTCACACACACAGTGAGCACAGTTACATGCACACAATAATGCAATTATTATGGATAGTCAGATTAATATAATAGTTTGATTAAAACGTTTACATGCTTTGCAAGAAGAACGATTTTCTTAATGTCCTGTTAACATGGACAATTATGAAATCAGGCTACTTGATGGCACTTTGATAATTGCAGAAAATCGGCAATCAAAATAAACATTCTACCACAGCGACCACATTATTTTTGGGAAGAATATTTGATTGAATTCGGACATATAAAGTTGGTATGTGAAAACTACTTCTAAGACGCATACATTCAGTTGTTCCGAACTCACTTCACTCGCGCTAAAGAAGGAGGCTCACTGGGCTGGTGCTAGCACCTGCACAGATCAAATACACAACTGGAACGCCGATCACGGTGTTTACATGTCCTAATAATTTGAAAGATTGCGCAGAAAACCATGTGTTTTAATCGGCATATGCTTACTTCGATTTTGACCTTATGCGATTAAGATAAGCAGAGTAAGGTGTTTACATAGGCTGTTCCGGTGACACCGACAGTCATGACTCATGACCGCAGTCAAATGCCACGTGACTCACGGTCACGGTAATCTCCTCTTACGCACTCTGGACATGCGTTGGAAGTGACTGTCAGGTCGCTAACGGCCTGGTACTCAGTTCTCCATTGTCCCTCTAACTAGGGCTGGGCGGTATACCGGTATTGATGCACAGACCGGTTTGGGTTTTTACTTTACCTTCTATAACGGTATTTGAATGTTTGGTTTGTTAAATGTGATACACTGTGTGTAACGTCCATTTTTATAGTTTACTTCGCTACTTGAGTAATCTTTATCTGCTCTCTCTCGCCATGCCGCTTTCCACACAGACCTAGCCCCGCCCCCTGTCACTCAAGGAGCACATGTTGTTCCTCGACCACAAGACACTTACGTTCAGTCTGCATGGTCAATGCAGGACATGCAACAATGTTGATGACAACAATGCTGTTTCACTTTGCTTCTGTAAGAACCTGCTTCCTCTGGGTAGTCCCAGAGCCACCCTGCTACTGTCTTCCAGGCAGCCCAGCTGCTGCATCCTCCAGCCGGGGAGGGAGGAAGGGCAGCCACCCAGGGGATCCAGCCTCTGTAGCCTGATTTATAAGATATAAGGTGTGTATCATTCACAACTAAAGTTGCCAAATAACTTGAAATCTAGCTATGCTCAACATAGCCACTTCATAGGCGCACTCTCTCCGGAATGGGAAAATGTAAATTATTTTCTTCTTACTATAAAGTCATTCTATGTAAAATAATGGCACGGGACTTATCTTGTCTGCTAAATGAAAAACATATAATCTGCTAAATGAACTAGCCAAATAACATACATAGACCGATTCATATTCTGTTATACTGAAATACATTTTCTTAATATCATAATGTTTCTTTAGACCTGCCTAAAATAAATAATGGATTTATTGTGATGGTGTATATTAAATGGATTTATTAGACTTTTAAAATGTAGATATTCCAAAGGTGCGCATCAGCAGCTTGTATGCGTGGAGGCCTGGAGATGCTAAATGTGTTTGTTAATTAACGCTCAATTACCATGAGACCGGCAGTCATTAATGACAATAACCGGCTGACAAGTTTTCATGACCGCCACAGCCCTATAGGGTAGTGAATGGATGTTAGCTTCAGCTGTAAGCTAGCAAGGAAAGTTAGCCTACAAAGCTGAAATCTACCGGTATCTTCTTGCATCGCAAAGTGTTCTAGCCTCTAATGGACGTTGTTTTGCGAACAGTAATTAACAGTTGCAACATTTCTACATAACGTGTTGCATTATTCAAGTATTTTAACTTCTCTGCAGCATGAGTGGGGAGCTATCATGATGCAGCCCAGACTGAGTGAGTGCAGTGGTTCCTCAGGACAGGCTAGAGCTAGCGGTGAGTAAGTGGAGCAGGCACGGTGCGTTCGGCTATAAGGGGACATCGGCTGCGCTGATAGACAGACTTGATGCTCTCTAAATCAGTAGACGAAGCGAGACAAATTTGACAGAAGTACCGAAAGTAACAAAAATTCTAGTACCTAACCGTTTTTCATGTTATAGTATCGAAAAAGTACCAAAGTTTCGGTACCGGGCAACACTAGTCTGCTGAGTGTGTACATGTCAAAAGCTAGCAGACTTCGGCGGCTCTTTCACTTGAAAGCCTTTGAGTGAGAAAAGACAGTCAGTGTTTGGGGAAATATAGGACACGTTATGGAAAGTGCTCCATTAATATTGTCAAAGGATGTACACACGGTGCACGTGCTTGCATATGAATTCTTACAAATATATACATTTTTTACCAACATCTATTACTAGGACAAAACAATATGCTTATTGCTTACCCAGTTCTGGAGACCTCTCCTTATTCATGTAGAGGCTGCTAGGCTGGTAGATGTTTCCAGGTGCTTACGAACGCAGTAGGAATTAGTGAGTAAGGCACTGTGGTAATACTGTTCCAGCTATCGGACGTGGGGTCATAACAGTCTAGCGTCTTGCAGCGCTGCGTCCCAAAGTAGCCCCCCACCACGTACAGTTTGTTTCCAGAGGCCACAGCATGGCAGCTCATTCTTTTAGAAGTCATATCCCCAACACGAGACCACTGGTTGGTCTCACAGTCAAAGCGGTAGGCGGAGGCGGCGGTGAACTCAGTGTCTCCACCCATGATGAAGATCTGGCTGCCCAGAACAGCGGCGGCCGTGTATCTCCACGGCTGCGGACACTCTGCTGCGATGGCCCAGCGGTTTCCTAGAGGGTCGTAGCACTGCACCTTGGAGGCCTTGTCTCTGTGGATGGTGGTGCCACCAAAGACAAATAGCTTTAGCTTGGCGCTGACCACGGCTGCATTGCTAACGCCGTCTCTGAGCGGCGCCATCATGGTCCATTTGTTGGTTAGCGGGTCATACCGCTCCACCTGTTTGAGGGAGACTGAGGGGGAGGCAGGGAAGATGCCTGCTATGGCAGTGTGGCCGCCCACCACATACAGGCAATTCTCCAGTTCAGCAGAGCCATGGCCGAAACGTGCTATCAACATAGGCGCTCCTTTAGACCACTCCTCGTGGACCGTGTCATAGATCCAAACATCCTTGGACACCCCGTTCTCAGAACCCCTCCCCCCAGTCACGTAGACCTTACAGCCGATGGCACAGGCACTGAACTCCTTCCTGGGGCTGGGCAGGTCTGACTTGGGGATGATCTCCTTGGCTTTGTGGTCCACCTGGTAGATCTTATCACACATGAAGGTCTGTCCTCCCAGGATGAGCAGCGTGTGGCCTGCCTTGCGGGGCCGGGCACAAGGGCTGGTGACCACCCCGTCATTCTGCAGGATCTTCTTCTTGCACTGCATGGCCTCCTCCACGATCTGACGGCTCCTCTTGTCTGACATCACCAGCTCCTCGCAGGCCACCGCCTCGATCAGACACTCAGAGGGCAGCAGGGCCAGGCGGATGCCCCGCAGCAGCTCAGGGAGGTAGTCTCTGCGGCCATCCAGGTCGTATCGCACCCAGCGCATCACGGCATTGAACACGATCTGCTCATCCTCGATCTCCAGCTCGTCACTGAGGATCAGGTCCAGCAGCTTGTCCTTGTTGAGGCCGTAGAAGTCCTCCGTGTCCCGCACCGCCTCAAAGTGCACCAGGCACATCCTCCAGGAGAGCTCATATAGCCGTTTGCACTGGTGGGCATCGGACAGCAGCATCATGCCCAGGCAGTTGGACGAGTGCAGGTTCTTCTCCAGGAACTCTGCGGCAGCGTCTCGGATGTCGTGGAACTGCAGCATGTCTCCAGCCTCGAGTAACGACTCTGCGTTCTCCTCATTGATGATGATGCGTGACGAGTAGGCAAAGTCAAGCAGCAGCTCCAGCACCTCTGGATGCACACTGTCTCTGAAGTTCACCTCGCTGTCTAGGCTCTCCCTCAAGCCTCCACTGAACATGGCCTCAAAGTAGCGGCTGCATGCGGCCAGTACAGCCCGATGGCAGGGGAAGGAGCGGTCCCCCGCCCACAGAGTCACATCAGTGAACATGCACTGCTTTCGGAGGGTGTTGAGGTGGGTGAGCACGCTGTCTGGATGCGAGGGCTTATGGAACAGAGAGATGTTCATGGAGCCCGTGCTGGTCCGGGACTTGCGGTTTTCGTGGACGCTGACTGACATGGTTTCAGAGATCTCCAGGCCCAGGGAGTCGCTTGTCTCAATTTCTCCAACTAAAGAAAAATAACAAAAACACAAATGAGATATACATATCTGGGGAAAAACATCAAGCATATCTGTTTATGGCCTATAGTTGGTCTCAATAGGGATTTATTGTTAAATCAAAGAAATAACTTATAGCAGCCTTTTTACATTCATTCATTCCTTCACAATTAAAAAGGGCTTCTTAAAATAACAACATGCTGATAAATAGCCTAAATTATAACAACTTTATACAGAATAATTTGTATAAGTGAACCAAATGGGAAAACCCATTTTATAACTCAAATTATTTAGTAGGGCTGGGAACGGCCAGGGACCTCACGATACGATATTATCACGATCCTTAGGTGCCTATACGATAAGTATTTCGATGCTCACGATTCTATATTTATTGCGATTCGATACTGCAATTTTATTGCGATTTGATGTTCGAAACATATTGCTCACTGTATGTCTGCTGCAGAGACAAGAGAGAGCATGATACATATTTTTTGATCAGTCATGGAAATAAGTGCTGAAAACATGTTGGCTCACCATTTAAAAAGAAGATTGAGAACAAGCTAACGCTACCTACCACAAAAAGTATAGAGATTTTATTTTACAAAAAAGTCAATGTATCGATATCGTCCCAGAATAATATTGCGATGCAACTATCGATTTCCCCCCCATCACTTATTTAGCCTACCACATGCTCTAATCTAGAGGTCATGCTGCTTTTTGAATGAAGTTCTTATATCTGAATTTTATTACACCTCTCTAAGCCTATTTGTAGCAAACATTTCATCCTAAAGTGCATATAGGGTTCATTAATCAAACAAGTCAACTAATAATATGCAAGTTGGCACTTGCAAAATCAGTTTCTAAATCCATCCAATTACTGTATTTTCAAGTCTTATGAATCAAAAGTCAACACTATTTCTCTAATTTAAATGAACAGTGCTTAGTAGGTACAACATCAATATGAGATGTATTGCTTGATGTCTGCAAAATTATGACTCTGGTCAGCAGTCTCTGCATTTTTTGATAAACAGAGCTGCCCACTGAGGGTCGGCCGGGGCCCACAGAGTGGGCAGAAACTAGTGTTGCACGGTATACCGGTACCACGGTAATATCACAGTACCAAAACGTCATGATACTTATGATACCAACATTTTAGAATACCGTAGTACCGTTTCATATGATACTACCGACTTCGTACAGATCTAAAGATCCTGCTGCCGCCTGTTATAAAATGTTTAGTCAGTTGTGTTTATACATTCAGTTGAATTTAAGCTACAGCCACTAGTCTCTTGTATGTGAAGGTCCAATAATATCATCACTTTCATGCGCACATCATGTGTGGCAGCCAGCTGCATCCCCTATCAGCCCTCACACCTGCTTCTCTCTGTCTGCTCTTCATGCACGTCTATTCCTCCGTCAGTTTTTTTTAAAACATAATTTCGCCATGATGGCGAGCTGGGATGCAGACCCAGACCCTGATGAGATCTGTTGTTAGATTTGTACATGTGTTACATTGGAGCAGCGCTCAAAGCGAGCAATGTTGATACATTGTATAATTTCATCATCTGTTATAACCAAGAGCACAGACCAGTCTGAGTAGACTCTGTAAATTCACTGTCATGCAGCCTCAGTGTCAGAGAGAAAAAATGGAGCACCGCTTCGCGACAGGCATGCTTGCAGCTTCACAGCAAAGAAAACGTCTTGTCTCTAGCCTAAACGGTTTAAAACATGACCCATATTACTGGAGGTGCCTTTTTTGAAGGGGGGGGATTTGCGCACATTTTATATAATTTCAGAAACCATTGGTGTTTCTCAAAATACGTACTACTGTCCTCCGAGCACTCAACTTGGAGCACAGGAGGGTCGGAGCATGAGTCCAAATCAAAGTATGCGAAACGGAGCACGGCGGGCACTTCTCGAATGCGTTTGTACATATTTTGAAGCATGCGTCGATGCAAGCTTCAACGGAAAGTATGCAAAGAAATATCACACAACCATGTAAAAAATTAAAATGTTCTTGAAATCAATGGCGGACATTATTTGAGCTGAAGCGAGAGAAAATACACTCTGTCTTCGGAATAAAAATGTTGCCTATTCACATCTCATATGTTGCCTGACTACAATATTTTATCTTGATGCGTTAATACATGCTGGGTTAATGTTGGCATGGTTACCCGCCTAAAATACCCACTGTAATGTGTGTAGGTCGAGTGTCCATAGTAAATCAATAGATTTAACTGGCTAGCTACTTCTGTTAGCTAGCCAGATAGCCACAAATAATTATTAGCTAGCTACCCACGAAGATTTGACATGTATCTTCGATAACATTGATTTTAGGTCATTGTTGCCTGTTATACTATTTGGTTAGCTACATTATTACGATTCACATATAGCTGGCTTATAGGTATGAAGTAAAGTGTTTTCTTTGTGTACATCTTGTTTTGTCTCTATTGCCATTGTCCTGGCTAGAAGAAGGAAGGTTCAGTGAGTCCATAGTAAGTCAATAGGGCTAACAGGCTAGCCACGAAGAATTGTTAGCTAGCTACCCACGAATAATTTACATCTACTCTACCTTGCATGACATTAGTTTTAGGTAATTTTTGCCTGTTTAACTAGCTAGCTAGATTACAACTATTCACATACATCTAGCTGATAATTATGAAGTAAAACGTTTGCTTTGTGTATATCTTGTTTCGTCTCTATCGTTGCCATTGTCCTAGAAGGAGATGCAGCGTGAGTTAATACAGTAGGTGGAGTGCGAGTGCTTCTCAAATGTAATGTTTTATGCGTTCTCCACACACTCATCCTCAGAAGAACGTACTCAAGAGAACGTTCCAAGAGAATGAACTTGGAGCATGAGATTGTGGATCACGGTAGTACAGTGCATTCGGAAAGTTCAGACCCCTTGACTTTTTCCACATTGTTACGTTACAGCCTTATTCTACAATTTACAGAAATACCCCATAATGATAAAGCGAAAACAGTTTTGTTTGAAATTTTCGCAAAAGTATTAAAAATAAACTGAAATACCTTATTTATGTAAGTATTCAGACCCTTTGCTATGAGACTCGAAATTCAGCTCAGGTGCATCCTGTTTCCATTGATCATCCTTGAGATGTTTTTACAAGTTGATTGGAGTCCACCTGTGGTAAATTCAATTGATTGGATGAAGAAAAAAAAAAATGTATGCACTCACTAACTGTAAGAGCATCTGCTAAATGACTAAACATGTAAAAAAATGTAATTGGACATGATTGAGCAATCGGGGGAGAAGGGCCTTGGTCAGGGAGGAGCCCAAGAACCCGATGGTCACTGACAGAGCTCCAGAGTTCCTCTGTGGAGATGGGAGAACCTTCCAGAAGGACAACAATCTCTGCAGCACTTCACCAATCAGGCCGTTATGGAGTGTACAGACGGAAGCCACTCCTCAGTAAAAGGTATTTGACAGCCCACTTGGAGTTTGCCAAAAGGCACCCAAAGCACTCTCAGACCATGAGAAACAAGATTCTCTGGTCTGATGAAACCAAGATTGAACTCTTTGGCCTGAACGCCAAGCATTTGGAGGAAACCTGGCACCATCCCTACGGTGAAGCATGGTGGTGGAAGCATCATGTTGTGGTGATGTTTGTCAGCGGCAGGGACTGGGAGACTAGTCAGGATCGAGGGAAAGATGAACGGAGCAAAGTACAGAGAGATCCTTGGTGAAAACCTGCCCCAGAGTGCTCAGGACATCAGACTGGGGCGAAGGTTCACCTTCCAACAGGACAACAACCCTAAGCACACAGCCAAGACAATGCAGGAGTGGCTTCGGGACAAGTCTCTGAATGTCCTTGAGTGGCCCAGCCAGAGCCCGGACATGAACCCGATTGAACTTCTCTGGAGAGACCTGAAAATAGCTGTGTAGCGACGCTCCTCATCCAACCGGACAGAGCTTGAGAGGATCAGCAGAGAAGAATGGGAGAAACTCATAAGATGCCAAGCTTGTAGCGTCATACCCAAGAAGACTTGAGGCTGTAATTGCTGCAAAAGGTGCTTCAACAAAGTACTGAGTAAAGGGTCTGAATACTTACGTACAGTTGAAGTCGGAAGTTTACATACACTTAGGTTGGAGTCATTAAAACGGGGGTGGCAGCATCATGCTGTGGGGGTGCTTTACTGCAGGAGGGACTGGTGCACTTCACAAAATAGATGGCATCATGAGGAAGGAAAATTATGTGGATATATTGAAGCAACATCTCAATACATCAGTCAGGAAGTTCAAGCTTGGTCGCAAATGGGTCTTCCAAATGGACAATGACCCCAAGCATACTTTAAAAGTTGTGGCAAAAGGGCTTAAGGACAACAAAGTCAAGGTATTGGAGTGGCCATCACAAAGCCCTGACCTCAATCCTATAGAACATTTGTGGGCAGAACTGAAGAAGCGTGTGCAAGCAAGGAGGCCTACAAACCTGACTCAGTTCCACCAGCTCTGTCAGGAGGAATGGGCCAAAATTCACCCAACTTATTGTGGGAAGCTTGTGGAAGGCTACCCGAAACGTTTGACCCAAGTTAAACAATTTAAAGGCAATGCTACCAAATACTAATTGAGTATATGTGAACTTCTGACCCACTGGGAATGTGATGAAAGAAATAAAAGCTGAAATAAATAATTCTCTACTATTATTCTGACATTTCACATTCTTAAAATAAAGTGGTGATCCTAACTGACCTAAAACAGGGAATTTTTACTTGGATTAAATGTCAGGAATTGTGAAAAACTGAGTTTAAATGTATCTGGCTAAGGTGTATGTAAACTTCCGACTTCAACTGTAAATGTGATTTAAGTTTTTTATTTTTTATACATTTGCAAAAATTTCTAAAAACATGTTTATGCTTTGTCATTATGGGGTATTGTGTGTAGATTGCTGAGGGGGGGGGGAAACAATTTAATCAATTTTAGAATAAGGCTGTAACGTAACAAAACAAATAAATGCTTGGGTTGTGTGTGTTATGTGTGTGTATATGAAAATGTCAAGGGGTCTGAATACTTTCTGAATGCACATTGAGAAACACCCCATGTCGCGGGCCGTTTTAAACTAATCCCGGGTCGCTAATTATTGGTTTGATAACAAACAACGCTGTTCAGTCATGTTACCTAGCTAGCTAACATCCTGGTAAGTTGACAGTAGGTTTAGGCAAATTTGATTGGCACAGGAAAAAAAGGAAAATGGTCTGCTACTCATGAGATGTGTTCAAAAGGTAGGATTCATATAGGCGTACTGTAAGCTTAAACTATATCAAAAATCTATTTTTTCTGGTGCCCCTTAAATTCTGTTTGGTGCCTAACGTTTTAAAAGTTGGGAGCAGTGTGTGTTTGTGGGAGAGAGAGATTGGTGTGTGTGTGTTTATGAGAGTGAGGGAGACAGTGTGTGTGAGGAAGGGAGGGAGAGTGTGTTAACTGAAGAGTAAAGGTTTCATGCAGTGTTATCCACTTACTGACACAATGACATGCAGATCATTATGCATGTATATCATAGGAGGTTGGTGGCACCTTAATTGGGGAGGACGGACTTGTGGTAATGGCTGGAGCGGAATCAGTGGAATGGTATCAAACACATGGTTTCTATGTGTTTGATGCCATTCCACTTGCGCCATTCCAGACATTATTATGAGCAGTCCTCCCTTCAGCAGCTTCCACTAATGTATATTCCTTCCTCCCATTCCTCCAGCCAAATCACAGGTAGGCCTTTGCAAATATGAGCAAATCAGCCATTCTATGCAGTATTCTATTATACACTGAACAGTGTGAAGTTAAATTCAAATGTGCTGTATTGAGTAAAAGTGTGTATGCACACATGACTAAGTCGCTTTGGATAAAAGCGTCTGCTAAATGGCATATTATTATTATAATAAAAGTGTGAATTTCAGTGACAGGTTTTTGGAGAACGTTTAGAAAACGTGAACAAGCTTCCGGGGGACAGGTGGAACTGGATGCTAGACCACTGATTTTTCCCACCGTGGTATCTCGATACTACTCGGTATCGTGATACTTGGCCTGGTATCGTTTGTAAAATGTTGGTATCGTGACAAGCCTAGCAGAAACTGATCCTCAGCTATACCGCGCTACCAATCCTCTTGAAGAATCTCCTTCATAAAGCACAGCCTAATTGTTAAGTTTGTGGGGAAGCCTTTCAAAATCCACCTTACTTGAAAGTAGCCTAATCCTATTCATTCAATTGTAGTAGATGCATTATCTAGCCTATTTAATCATCTATGGTCTACATGCATATTAAATCATATTTAGCTAACTCCTTGGCACTTGCTTCAAAGCATATCAGCAAATCTACAGTTTTGAGACAGTTGATTAATGGTCAACACTTAGCATCCCTTTAAAAAAAACCTTGCCCTCAATGTCCACCATGCAGTATAACATTAATTCATACAAACCGGAGCTTTCAAACCATTATTATACCACAGAGCATTCAATTATTGAGGTCATTCCAATAGGAGACAAGCAGATATTGCACTCAATATTCATTAGAATGTGTTGCTTTTCATCCTGTAGCCTAATAGAGGAGAAATCTTGTGGCGTGCACACTGCTGCTCACTCTCTGTTAGTACTTCTACCTCATAGCGACACTCAAATCCCCAAAAGGATCAAGTGTTATTTTAACTACAGGGCCTGGAAACAAACATCAGGCAACAACAAAGAGTATATAAAAGCCCAGTTTCAGCAACTGAATTTCATAGTAGTAGCTCAGTGTGTGTGTGTATTACTGCTGCACAATTAATCGAACTCAGATCGAAATTGCTATATTGACATGTGCAATATCCATATCGCAAGAGGCTGCGATTTTCTCCTTTGACACTCCATTAATACAACAGAAACTAGACTACGGTACCTCCTCCAATGCGTTAAGACTCCGTTCATCCACTTCCTACATGCATAGAGGATGCTGACCAATCACAAGCAGGCACTTTCACTCTGCATGGCATGCACATGCTGGCCAATCACAATCGTCCCCGCTTAGAGCGTGCAGTTAGATGCTGGTGAGGAGAGAAAGGGCTTCACACAGCATTGGCAACTTAGCGACTGTAGCTAATTTTTAAGGCTGCCCCAGCAACTTTTGGTTGATTTAGCGACTTCCATGTTTGTGTGTGCCCGCTCGGCTAAGCCTAGCTGTGCTGCTCTCCTCCGCATTCTGCTCCCTCTCTGCGGCTCCGCCTCCTTGCTTTGGACAATTTCTCAATGCATGAGAGACTGAAGGACAGCATAAGTATAAAAATATATATTTGTTAATGTGCATGCACAAATTAACGTTATGACGTCACCATTATGTCATGAAAGGGCTTCTAGCTACTTCTAGCAACAAATGGAGTAACCAACAGCTACTTTCTTTGAAGAATTGTTTGCAACACTGGCTTCACAGACTGTCGGAAACATGAGTGCTGCTAGCGTTAACGAGAACGTCGATTTGGTGCCAAAGAAGGGCGCATCTTCGGTGCTATGGCAGTATTTTGGCTACAGGCAAACCAATATCGACCAAATACAAGTGTTGTGCAAAAAGTGCCTCAGAGTCGTCACGACAACAAGAGGCAACACGACACATTTATTAATTCATTTGAAGAACCATCCCCTACTTTACGACGATTGCATGGTGAAAAAAAGCCCCCAACAGCATCAAAGACCCTCAGTCATAGCAGCCACCTATGTTAAGCAGGCATTGATTACAGATGCGTTTTCAAGTGTGCCCTACGAAAAAATCGTAGAAATCAATGAGGCTATCATCTACACTACCAGTCAAAAGTTTGGAAACACCTACTCATTCAAGGGTTTTTCTTTATTTTTACATTGTAGAATAATAGTGAAGACATGAAAACTATGAAATAACACATATGGAATCATGTCGTAACCAAAAAAGTGTTAAACAAATCAAAATATATTTGAGATTTGAGATTCTTCAAAGTAGCCACCCTTTGCCTTGATGACCGCTTTGCACACTCTTGGCAGGTTTTTAGACATTTTTGCAAATTTATACAAAATACCGAAATATCACATTTACATAATTATTCAGACCCTTTACTCAGTACTTTGTTGAAGCACCATTGGCAGCGATTACAGCCTTGAGTCTTCTTGGGTATGACGCTACAAGCTTGGCACAGCTATATTTGGGGAGTTTCTCCCATTCTTCACTGCAGATCCTCAAGCTGTCAGGTTGGATGGTGAGCGTCGCTGCACAGCTATTTTTCAGGTCTCTCCAGGGATGTTAGATCGGGTTCATGTCCGGGCTCTGGCTGGGCCACTCAAGGACATTCAGAGACTTGTCCCGAAGCCACTCCTGCGTTGTCTTGGCTGTGTGCTTAGAGAGTCATTGTCCTGTTGGAAGGTGAACCTTCACCCCAGTCTGAGGTCCTGAGCGCTCTGGAGCAGGTTTTCATCAAGGATCTCTCTGTACTTTGCTCCGTTCATCTTTCCCTCGATTCTGACTAGTCTCCCAGTCCCTGCCGCTTAAAAACATTCCCACAGCATGCTGCCACCACCATGCTTCACAGTAGGGACGGTGCCAGGTTTCCTCCAGACGTGACACTTGGCATTCAGGCCAAAGAGTTCAATCTTGGTTTCAACAGGCCAGAGAATCTTGTTTCTCATGGTCTGAGAGTCTTTAGGTGCCTTTTGGCAAACTCCAAGCGGGCTGTCATGTGCCTTTTACTGAGGAGTGGCTTCCGTCTGGCCACTCTAGCATAAAGGCCTGATTGGTGGAGTGCTGCAGAAATGGTTGTCTTTCTGGAAGGTTCCCCCATCTCCACAGAGGAACTCTGGAGCTCTGTCAGATCTGTGCCTCGACACAATCCTGTCTCGGAGCTCTATGGACAATTCCTTTGACCTCATGGCTTGGTTTTTGCTCTGACATGCACTGTCAATTGTGGGACCTTGTATAGACAGGTGTGTGCCTTTCCAAATCATGTCCAATCAATTAAATTCACCACAGATGGACTCTAATCAAGTTGCAGAAACATCTCAAGGATGATCAATGGAAACAGGATGCACCGGAGCTGAATTTCAAGTCTCATAGCAAAGGGTCTGAATACTTTCTTTTTGTTTTTTAAAATAAATTTGCTAAAATGTCTACAAACCTGTTTTCGCTTTGTTATTATGGGGTATTTGGTGTAGATTGATGAGGAACATTTTCTATTTAATCCATTTTAGAATAAGGCTGTAACATAACAAAATATGGAAAAAGTCAAGGGGTCTGAATACTTTCCGAATGCATTGTATATGTTTTGATTTTTAATTCTAAGGCTGCATGATGCGACTAATGATGATTAAAAAAAAGTCACATGAAAGGCATGAGCTCTGGTTAGTTTTTTGCGCAGCCTGTACACACTTCATCAGTCTCTCATTCACAATTTGACAAGCACTTGATAATGCCTCGAATTTCCAGGCTGCATCCCCTTTGTGTGGCGATAACCCCCCTAAAAGAAAACATGCCTTTTGCGGCCAGTGGCTGTTGTGCCCTTGGGCTGAAAATAATAATAATAATTCCCTTCTCCCGGCTGTGTGCCGAAGCACCTCTCACTCACATGGCTCTCGGTCACGGGATCGGGTCTTTCTCACAGGCTAAATTCCGAGGCGCATATTGAAGAACTGTCCACATTTACTTTTCGTCAGCCAACAAGATGAGTAGGCCACCCCTACCTTGTCCCCACACAACTGATTGGCTCAAACGCATTAAGAAGGAAAGAAATTCCACAACTTAACGTTTAACAAAGCAGACCAGTTAATTGAAATGCATTCCAGGTGACTACCTCATGAAGCTGGTTGAGAAAATGCCAAGAGTGTGCAAAGCTGTCATCAAGGCAAAAGGTGGCTACTTTGAAGAATCTGAAATATAAAATATATTTTTTGTTACTACATGACTCCATATGTGTTATTTCATAGTTTTGATGTCTTCACTATTATTCTACAATGTAGAAAATAGTAAAAATAAAGAAAAACTCTTGAATGAGTAGGTGTGTCCAAACGTTTGACTGGTACTGTACATAGATTACCTTTTTGTACATTTTACATTTATCTCAGGTGGGCACAAAAAGCACTCCCTCTATACAGAATGTAAATGACAATAAATAAATATTGTTCAATATGATCAAAACTAACTGTGCATAATATTGTAGTCTATAGTGTATATGTATACCCCAAACAATTGGTTTCCAAATATTTTATGAGTAGACTTTGCTATTCACCATAATCACTGTTCTTCCAATTGAGTCGAGTATGCGCTATTAAGCCCGGTTTGCATTGAAACACATTGGGATAGTGTTGATACCCCTAATATTCAATGATCAAGAGCATAAATCATGTTCAGATTTATGTTGATTAAAGACACAAAAACTACAGTGCATCTAGCGATGGTGCCTTTACCAAGATTAGAAACCTCTGTACTCTCTCCAAAACGTTTGGAGTGGACAGGAAGTCATTGAAGCAGAGCGAGAAGAATAAGATCAGGGTTGAGGGATATCAGGGATAGAAGACCTACAAGAGGTGGACAAAAATGCTAACAAATGAGGGACAAGAAGATGACTATTGGGCAACTGCTCATGCACTTTTGGGTGGGGGCATTGTCATATTGTTGTCCGTTAATCATCCAGCTGATCCTGTTTTTTGGTCCACCAGCTGTCCCTTTGTAATACAGTAGAGACGGAGATTTGAAACACAGTCTTCAGATAGGCTTTAAGAAGACAAGTTGAACTCATTAACAAGAATAGCAGTACCAATTAAGACCAGTGCAGACTTTTTACATATTTTGTCTATGTCTTATAAAAATGTTTTAAGTAAAGTCAAAACTTCACGAGAGATTAATATTTTATTTTATCTAGACTTTTATTACACAAATGAGGGCAGTACATGTTAGAAATGTCTAAACTTAGATTTTGGTGTACTTAATAGGTACACTTACCCTATATTTTGATGATCATGTTAAAAATTTAACAAACAAAGAATGTTTGTTAATACACTACTTGACCAAAAGTATGTGGACACCTGCTCGTCAAACATTTCATTCCAAAATCATGAGTATTCATATGGAGTTGGTCCTCCTTTGCTGCTATAACAGCCTCCACTCTTCTGGGAAGGCTTTCCACTAGATGTTGGAACATTGCTGTGGGGACTTGCTTCCATTCAGCCACAAGAGCATTTGCGAGGAAATTTGACAAACTGAGTGGTTGGAAAGGTGGCATCCTTTGTCGGACGGTGTCAAGTTGAAAATCAGTAAAGCCATTCTACTGCCAGTATTTGGCTATGGAGATTGCATGGCTGTGTACTTGATTTTATACACCCGTCAGCAACGGGTGTGGCTGAAATAGCCAAATCCACTAATTTGAAGGGGTGTCCACATACTTGTGTATATATAGTGTATGGAAATGTAATAATCAGACCTATCATCATATGTATAACAATGTTGGAAAATATATGTTTAATTTGGTTTTTTATTCTGTTAGCACAGTTTGTAGGTCTATTAATTCATATGATCTCATTTTAAGTGATGTTCTCTACCCTGACATGTTTAAACCATGTCTGATGGAATTACCAAGTTTTCACCCAAGTGTTTGGAAATCGCAATTCATAAATCTCAACTGCAATATCCGGACAAAAAAAATATAATTTGCATTTCCATATTTTGTCAAAGTCGTGAAGCCCTAGTGTGTGTGTTTGCGTGTGTGTCGATGTGCTGACATGCAGTTTGGATTCTGTAGCGGACAGGGGTTTGGGGTCAGTTGTGGCGGGTTGGGGGGCACAGGCAGGCATACATATATCAGCAGGGTGATTCACAATGTCAGGTTGACAGGGAACACAATGCATGGGTCAGCCACAAAAGATGGAGCACACAGCAAGCTGTGCAGATGCAGAGGGTAGGGAGGGAGGGAGGGGGCGCATGGAACGGTGGGGTGGACAGTTGGGGTTTGTCAAAATCAAGGGGGGCTGGAAGAGGGGGTCGTGGGGTCAATTGTCCTGTACCACTTACGCCGGCAAAAGTTGCTGACCCAGGTGCAGGCACTGACAGTGAGGATCTGAGGAGGGGTCTGCATCGGTCCCAAAAAGTGGTCCCTCTAGAGGCTGGGCTGATAGAGCTGCTGTGACGTCTGAGGGGTGATGAAATAAAAAATCAATCACATGATTTCCATTTGTGCCTTTCCTTTGTGGGGTTGCCTGACTCGTCTGTCTATTCAACCTTAGAAAATGTATTTTCTAACAGAAGGTTCACCCAACAATTGTTGATAGGATGGATTTGGGCTGGCTGATATTTCATGTAGCCAAAATTAATCAATCTCACGATAAGGATAAGTGCAATACAGATGTGTTATTGTCGGATTTCAGCATGCTTCCAACACAGTGGCAGTTTCATTGTGATCTACATTTATGCCCATATCGTCCAGTTGTAGCATAGACAGTAAACAAAGCATTTTAAGTCAAAGGGAAAAAAAGCAATGCAGCTTGTGAGTTCGGCCATTACTTAGGCCGGGGAACCATAAAATGGCCAAAGGAGTTCTTGTGGTGGTTTATGTTATTGCCAATAGTAACTGTCAGTAAATCCCAGCAGGATCGGGACGGTGCTGAATCATTCACTGTGAGACTAGACCTAACCTCCAGGACATTCACACATGAATAGGACCTTTAAATGACATTGCCACTAGGCAACCCGGAAACAAAGGTCCCTATTTTCTGTCTTGTTTCTTCTCTCTGCAGACATCTTAGCCCTTCTGACTGAATGCCTTTCCAGGATCTTTTCACATAGAGTGTTGGTATTCCAGTGCTACTCCTCCATGTCAGACACAGGGAGGATGGAGGAGGACGGGGGGGCTTTTTCAGGGCGAGTCAGAAGCTGGCAACTGGTCTCTGCGTTAGTTATGCAGAATAGATCACCAGCTGGCTTGCAGTCTGTCCTAATAACCAAGAGCGTCTATCAATCCGCAGGGACTCAACCAGGAACCAACGGCACATTGGGAAATGGCTGGTGTCTGTGCAACTGAGGCCATGTGGGTTCAAACACTCACACTACTTTGACAGCCAGTGAGTGAGTAATGAAAATGTGTTTGAAATAATGGCTCCAGGGAGTCAGGGACATTCAAGCCAGCAGCTTTCAAAAAGGAGATTCTCCTCCGAGTAGAATAGATGTGTGTCTTTGGGGGTGGGGGTGTGAGGAGTTGGGAGGGACTTAATCCTTCAAGGCAGAGAAACAATGGTTATAGAGGCCACTTTGCCCTCCTGTTCCCAATGGACCAGAGAGAAAAGCCGAACACTAAGCAAGAAGAGACTAGAGCAGGATATTAGCAGCACTTACAATCTAAAACAGAAATAATTATATTCTGGACTGAATCTCCTATCTAAAGTGGGATCAACTTAATACATGTGTCTGTGATCTTGTGTGGCCTGGAAAAGGGAAATTCACTGTCCCAAGTTGTGTTGTCAATGCCATTGGTCATTGTATATGAAAAATAATTTCCACAACTAATGAGGCTATTTAGTTTTACTGCAGCACTAATATTAGCTTTAGTTTCTGAGTCTCCAAGGTCCCAGTTCTCTACTAGCCTATTATTCTGTAGCCCTGGAATTATGCAGTAGGGGGCAAATAACATATATTTTAAACAACTTATTTCCATAAATAAAAATCAACAGTATGTAGTGTGTTCTGATTATTATTAAACAGAGACCTTAAATGATGTCCCTATATGCCCGCCAGCAAGATGTAGCTAGGCTGATGAATCATCTTGAAAACCTGGGTGGAGGGCAGCTAGCCTAACTTCCATCCAAACCTAGCTAGCAGATTGGAACGGGCTAATGTGATGCTCCATTAGCCATTACAGGTTAGCAATACAAAGATCTACACACATGCAAGAGGCATTTCTCACTCGACACAAAACATGGATTTAAAGTGGAACTGACAGCGTTTTAACAACATGAAATCTTAAAACCTGTTCATATACACCCCCAGGTAGAATGACACTTTATTTTTTTTATTTTTTTTACTTTTTCTGACAAGCGAGCACTTAGATACACTATATATGCAAAAGTATGTGGACACCCCTTCAAATTAGTGGATTCGGCTATTTCAGCCACAACTGTTGCTGACAGGTGTATAAAATCGAGCACACCGCCATGCAATCTCCACAGACAAACATTGGCAGTAGAATGGCCTTACTGAAGAGCTCAGTGACTTTCAACATGGCACCATCATAGGATGCCACCTTTCCAACAAGTCAGTGTGTCAAATTTCTGCCCTGCTAGAGCTGCTCCGGTCAACTGTAAGTGATGTTATATGAAGTGGAAACGTCTAGGAGCAACAACAACTCAGACACGAAGTGGTAGGCCACACAAGCTCACAGAACAGTACCGCCAAGTGCTGAAGCGCGTAAGAATTGTCTGTCCTCGGTTGCAACACTCACTACCGAGTTCCAAACAGCCTCTGCAAGCAATGTCAGTACAATAACTGTTCGTCGGGAGCTTCATGAAAAGGGTTTCCATGGCCTAAGATCACCATGCGCAATGCCAAGCGTCGACTGGAATGGTGTAAACTCTGGAACAGTGGAAACGTGTTCTCTGGAGCAACGAATCACTCGTCACCATCTGGCAGTCCGACGGACTAATCTGGGTTTGGTGGATGCCAGGAGAACCCTACCTGCCCGAATGCATAGTGCCAACTGTAAAGTTTGGCAGAGGAGGAATAATGGTCTGGGGCTGTTTTTCATGGGTCGGGCCTATCCTTAGTTCCAGTGAAGGGAAATCTTAACGCTACAGCATACAATTACATTCTAGATGATTCTGTGCTTCCAACTGTGGCAACAGTTTGGGGAAGGCCCTTTCCTATTTCAGCATGACAATGCCCCATGCACAAAGTGAGGTCCATACAGAAATGGTTTGTAGAGATCGGTGTGGAAGAAACTGACTGGCCTGAACAGAGCCCTGACCTCAACTCTATCGAACACCTTTGGAATGAAATGGAACGCCGACTACGAGCCAGGCCTAATCGCCCAACATCAGTGCCCGTCCTCACTAATGCTCTTTTTGGCTGAATGGAAGCAAGTCCCCGCAGCAATGTTCCAACATCTAGTGGAAAGCCTTCCCAGAAGAGTGGAGGCTGTTATAGCAGGACGCTCTGGCCGAGGAGTAGGGTTCATCCGAGCGTTCCTCACATTGGCAGTCAAGCGCCCAAGCTAACTGGCTAAAGTTGGCTAGCTTACTAGCTACTTCGACACAAATGAGAGAGCACCTCACTCTGATCATTTTACTCACCCTAGCAGATCTGGTTAGGCTGTTTTCATGTTATTATTAATTTATTATTTTTTGTTGTTGTTTGTACATTTACCCCTTTTTCCCCTCCCAATTTCGTGATATCCAATTGGTAGTAACAGTCTTGTCCCATCGCTGCAACTCCCCTACGGACTCGGAAGAGGCGACGGTCGAGAGCCATGCGTCCTCCGAAACACGACCCTGCCAAGCCGCACTGCTTCTTGACACACTGCTCGCTTAACCCGGAAGCCATCTGCACCAATGTGTCGGAGGAAACACTGTCCAGCTGGCGACCGAAGTCAGCTTGCAGGCGCCCGGCCCACCACAAGGACTCGCTAGAGCACGATGGGACAAGGAAAACCCTGCCTTAGTTCCATTTGTCAGTTTTTGTCCAAAATATTGAGTTATTTCAACTGAAACAGTGCATCCCTTATGGGTGGAGGCTGCAAACAATGTACCAGGCCAGCTGTGATTTACAACCTGACAGCAATATTTTTTGGACTACCAAGAAATGTATTGGTGAATTATATTAAATCATGCATTGAACTACATCCATCTATTCTACCAACAATGCCTTACTCTATGTCATGGAATTTTGAGTCAAATAGAAACTATTTTTTTTAAACCTCTTATAACGTTGGTTTTATAGCATAAACTGGGAATGTGATATTACTATCTGCAAAGTAGTTAAAATGCTGTCAGTTCCACTTTAATATCTTTCTGAGTTCTCTGGTTTTTGTAGCACCACCTGCAACTTGACACAGACATTTCTAAGATACATTTTTACCTGAATCGAGTATTTAGACAGTATCGCCAAGGGCATCACATGGAGCATCACATTGGCCCGTTACAATCTGCTACCTAATCCAAACCAATGTCTGAGAAATAATTAGGTAACAAAGTATCACCTAGGCTACAACTGCTGTTGAAACAGCTCAGGGACCTCTAGCTAACCGCAGTTTTAACAATTGGTAAAATGCAAACAAAAAGTGTAAACAAAGGTGCGGTAAAAAATATATTCAACAGACTTCAATGGCTATTCAATTAGTCATATTCAATGGGTCAGGAAGTACTAGTAGATGCTAATGGTATTTCAGTTTTGTTATTGAGTGGGGATGTCAATTGAGTCAATATTAAAACATCTGAAGTGTACTAAAAGTTGAATACATCCAAATGTGATTTTATTAGCTAGTCGGCTTGGCTAGAAAGCTTCCACATGCTATCTGACAGAACTGAAAGAACTGTAGAGAGCCTGTAGTGCCATTGATTTCATTGAGACAATCGAACACAAGCCACATGTGGCCATCAAAGCTGGGCATTCCAATACGTTGCACTGAACGCTAGCTAATGAATAGTCTGATTATGATGGCAAAATCTCACATTGGTAAGGCAAGTTAACCAGGCTGCTGACACAGCTATAGCCACGGCCAAACATAGCTTTTATATTTTAAAAATAGAACGCTGTAGTCAGCGCTTTCACGATGGTTTTGCAAAGGAGTAACGTTAGCCAGCTAGCTAACGTAAGCTACCTAACCGCTTTGCAAGCTAACTAGAGTAGCTCGTTACATTAACTAGATTGTTAGGGGGGAAATGGGCTCTAGTCTAGAGTGACCACAAAGTGGCACCAAAGAAACAGGTGTAACCCTGTTTTAACTGTCTACCTAGCTAGCTAGTTACTTATACTATGCAAATAAGTTATTCAACAGCCTAACCAGCCACTTAGCTAGGCTAACAGTTAGCAAGCTAACAAAACAAACTAACTTTAGCTAGCGCAGTCCAGCTAGCTAACTGTTACCCCTGTTCTGTCAAGACTTTAGTCAGATGACAAGCTAGCAAACATTATCCACATAAACGAACATTTGTAAAGTAAACTAATAACACTTAACCGTATACTCACATAAATATGGTTGTTAAACGGGAATCCAAGAGGTGTACAGTTTCTGATTGATTGCTAAAACCATTATTAAAATTTCACTCTAGTAGTTGAGGTCCTTTCAAGACACTTTGTCTGCAACTGGGTTCTGTCTGAGGTGGGAAATCAGAAAAATTCATATCCAGTGGTCTCGCTTGCAAGTGATTGATGTCTCCTCAACCAATCCCGTGAACCTATTTCATGCAAATCAGCACAACAACCAATAAAAGTAGACCTTTATGGAAATACGAGCGATTTTGACAACTAATACACCAATCGAATTGAACGACGAAGTGGGTTCCGCCCTCTTCCTCTTGACGGTAACAGCAAAACAATAGCACGCCCGTCGACAATTAATTACAGTACAGAGATACAGTAATTTGTAAGAACGCTCGCCGCAACCTCTATAATTTGTCTTAAATTATTGTTTTCCTCATGTCTTCCCACAAATGTTAGGGCACTCCCTCTCTCCCTAGCCATGATATTACTATAAAGACAAGGCTTTTTACAAAATATGCCACATCAACTGAAAAATGAGAATGAACATTGAAGCTAAACCATTTAACAAGGAAAAATACATGTTAGTTACTCTGGTAGGTATTTTTATTCGGTTCATGTTTTGTACTACGTTGACTTGATATAGCCTTTTTTTTTTTTTTTTTTTTTGCTTGGTGTGGCTTCATGTCTATCATTTTGCATTAATCTAGTATAGAGTTCCATCTAGTGGAAGTAGGCCTACAACTGTACCCTGCTGCATATATTTTTGCATATAGTGTAAATAAAACGTAACTTTATCCATAGAAAAGACATCTTCAAGGGAATGAATAAGTCACTTACAAAAGGAGGTATAAGCAAGCAAGGTACATTATGCAGTCCAATAGAGATAGACCTAGAGAATAACCTAAAATGCAGTTTTAGGAGGAACTAGTATATAACTTAAATGATACAGTATCTCCTGAATGCCAGAGGGCAGCAGAGAAACATCCCTAATACTGGTACTTGCTAATTAGCTACACTTGAGATTTGTACTGCTGCAGGTACAGTGCCTTCAGAAAGTATTCACACCCCTTGACTTTTTCCACATTTTGTTACAAGATGGGATTAAAATGGATTTAATTGTCATTTTTTGTCAACTATCTACACAAAATACTCTGTAATGTCAAAGTGTAAGAAAAATGCTAACATTTGTAAAAAATATATATGAAAAATGTAACACTAATATACAGTGGGGAGAACAAGTATTTGATACACTGCCGATTTTTCAGGTTTTCCTACTTACAAAGCATGTAGAGGTCTGTAATTTTTATCATAGGTACACTTCAACTGTGAGAGACGGAATCCAAAAATCCAGAAAATCACATTGTATGATTTTTAAGTAATTAATTTGCATTTTATTGCATGACATAAGTATTTGATACATCAGAAAAGCAGAACTTAATATTTGGTACAGAAACCTTTGTTTGCAATTACAGAGATCATACGTTTCCTGTAGGTCTTGACCAGGTTTGCACACACTGCAGCAGGGATTTTGGCCCACTCCTCCATACATGCTCCTGTAAGTCGCTCTGGTTAAGAGCGTCTGCTAAATGACTAAAATGTAAAATGATACAGACCTTCTCCAGATCCTTCAGGTTTCGGGGCTGTCGCTGGGCAATACGGACTTTCAGCTCCCTCCAAAGATGTTCTATTGGGTTCAGGTCTGGAGACTGGCTAGGCCACTCCAGGACCTTGAGATGCTTCTTATGGAGCCACTCCTTAGTTGCCCTGGCTGTGTGTTTCGGGTTGTTGTCATGCTGGAAGACCCAGCCACGACCCATCTTCAATGCTCTTACTGAGGGAAGGAGGTTGTTGGCCAAGATCTCGCGATACATGGCCCCTTCCATCCCCTCAATACGGTGCAGTCGTCCTGTCCCCTTTGCAGAAAAGCATCCCCAAAGAATGATTTTTCCACCTCCATGCTTCACGGTTGGGATGGTGTTCTTGGGGTTGTACTCATCCTTCTTCTTCCTCCAAACACGGCGAGTGGAGTTTAGACCAGAAAGCTATATTTTTGTCTCATCAGACCACATGACCTTCTCCCATTCCTCCTCTGGATCATCCAGATGGTCATTGGCAAACTTCAGACGGGCCTGGACATGCGCTGGCTTGAGCAGGGGGACCTTGCGTGGGCTGCAGGATTTTAATCCATGACGGCGTAGTGTGTTACTAATGGTTTTCTTTGAGACTGTGGTCCCAGCTCTCTTCAGGTCATTGACCAGGTCCTGCCGTGTAGTTCTGGGCTGATCCCTCACCTTCCTCATGATCATTGATGCCCCACGAGGTGAGATCTTGCATGGAGCCCCAGGCCGAGGGTGATTGACCGTCATCTTGAACTTCTTCCATTTTCTAATTATTGCGCCAACAGTTGTTGCCTTCTCACCAAGCTGCTTGCCTATTGTCCTGTAGCCCATCCCAGCCTTGTGCAGGTCTACAATTTTAACCCTGATGTCCTTACACAGCGCTCTGGTCTTGGCCATTGTGGAGAGGTTGGAGTCTGTTTGATTGAGTGTGTGGACAGGTGTCTTTTATACAGGTAACGAGTTCAAACAGGTGCAGTTAATACAGGTAATGAGTGGAGAACAGGAGGGCTTCTTAAAGAAAAACTAACAGGTCTGTTAGAGCCGGAATTCTTACTGGTTGGTAGGTGATCAAATACTTATGTCATGCAATAAAATGCAAATTAATTACTTAAAAATCATACAATGTGATTTTCTGGATTTTTGTTTTAGATTCCGTCTCTCACAGTTGAAGTGTACCTATGATAAAAATTACAGACCTCTACATGCTTTGTAAGTAGGAAAACCTGAAAAATCGGCAGTGTATTAAATACTTGTTCTCCCCACTGTATATCTTGATTACATAAGTATTCAACCCCCTGATTCAATACATGTTAGAATCACCTTTGGCAGCGATTACAGCTTTGAGTCTTTCTGAGTAAGTCTCTAAGAGCTTTTCACACCTGGACTGTACAATATTTGCACATTATTATTAGTAAAATTGTTCAAGCTTCAGGTTTTTGGAGAGAGCAGTTTTAGTGATTGATTGTTCTTACCACTCATCAGAGTTTCTTCATTGAACTAAACATTTTGTGTGGATCTACAGTGCATTCAGAAAGTATTCATACTCATTCCACATTTTGTTGTTACAGCCTGAAATCAAAATTGCACAAAACAATCTCACCCATCTACACACAATAAATATCCCATCATGACGAAGTGAAAACATATTTTTAGAAATTGTAGCAAATTTATTGAAAATGAAATAGAGAAATATCTCATTTACATACATTTTCACACCCCTGAGTCAATTCCTCTGATATTTAATTTATTGTTACCAATCTACCAATAGGTGCCCTTCTTTGTGAGGCATTGGAAAACCTCTGTGGTGTTTGTGATTCAATCTGTGTTTGAAATTCACTGCTTGACTGAGGGACCTTACAGATAATGAAATGTGTGGGGTACAGAGTTGAGGTAGTCATTAAAAAATAATGTTAAACTAAATTTGTACTCCTGAACTTTAGGCTTGCCATAACAAAGGGGTTGAATATTTATTGACTCAAGACATTTCAGTTTTTAATTTTTAATTAATTTGTAAAAATGTCTAAAAACATATCCACTTTGACATTACAGGGTATTGTGTGTAGGCCAGTGACACAAAATCACAATTTAATCCATTTTAAATTCAGGCTGTAACCCAACAAAATGTGGAAAAAGTCAAGGGGTATGAATACTTTCTAAAGGCATTGTTGAGATTCCTCATAATATGAAAATATATTGGTTTGTCAGCTATTCGTTTACTGAAGCTCTTCAACATCAGTATTATAAGATAGGGAAATCTGAACTAATTCAAATTGAATATCTATCTGAAAACTGACACATACAACCAAGCCATTTTCAAACCTCAGTGGTTGTTTGGCCATTATAGCATGAAAAAAAACAGAGAAGGGAGGAGGGCAGTGATTGAGGATACATTTGAGGACATAGAGACAAAGTATGTTAGCCAGTCCCAAATCAGAGATTAGCCCTTCCCCTTGGTCCCAACTCTTCATTGTTGGCAGATCTGATGAAACTGCTAGAGGGAGGTGGGAGTATCAGACTGAGGTGTGCTCCCAAATAGTGCTGCAGTAAGTTGGTCTTCTCTGAGTCACACTGGATCAGGTTAGGTTAGATATGCTGAGTGGGCTGTCTCTCACAGTTGATAGTAAATTAGCAAATGTCAGGTCATTGAGCTCGTTGTGGTTTTGCAGCAGTCCCATATTTAGATGTATGATAGCTATCAGTGAAACTGAATAATGTGTTGAGAACAGCCTGTGATCTGGTACCAGATGGATCATCAAAATACATCTATGGAAGTAGGCATAGATTTGAACAGCTGGGAGGGGTATTTGCACCTTCAGTTGCATGTTTGCCATATTATACACCAATTTGGCACCAACATTGTTTTTGCAGAACAAAATGTTTATTGCGTAAAGGCTTCATGACACGGTTCATGGTTTGTGAGCAGATTAGAGAGCAGATTCTCTTATTTGTGATTGACAATGGTGTTCTGGTTATCCATTATCTTTCTGTACAATATGTTGACTCTGCCTTATCAACACATTTTGTTTACCAGTATATTATATTTTTTGGTTAAATACACACAGGGACAATATCCCTTACAAATCTATTCAGTAGACTAGAGGGTAGTTATCCCAGCAAACATGCTCATCTTGATCCTCTCTTGAATAAAATATATACAGTATTGTGCAGTGTTAAACAGTAACATGTATGTTTGAACTGCTTTATGATCTGATGTGGTTTACCTGGAATTCACTTGAAATGACTAGGTGATAACAGTCTAATTGCATTACTATGACCTATGAAATAAAAAGTGTGGTAAAGTAATCTATTTAAAGCCAGTGCATCTGATGTTAAATGATCGTACATTAACAACGTTGTTAGTGCTGAAAAGTCACAAAGATGAGAAGTGTGGCTTTTTGGAGGTTTTAAACACGTAATTGGAGCAGTGAAATTTAAATTCAGACTGGTGGTTTCTGTATCCTGCCATCTGGTGTTGTTTATGTTGCTCTGTCCCTTAAGAACAGTAGAGAGAGGTTGGGGTGAAAGATGTGAGGCATAGAGACAGGGATTTATTGTGAGTTACTCAGAAAATGTGAAGAATCATCATAGATGGCCTGTGAAAATGTGTCCAGGCGCATTGCACACATCTTTGACCTTTTTCTAAGTACATCATTTCCTTTAATGGTTGTATAACAAGGGGTCACTTTCCCCCTTTGGATTTGGACCAAACTCCAGAGTGCATCTACGTTCCCACAGGGGTGAGAGATCGGCTGTTGACCTGGGCACACACATCCCTCGCCGCTCGACACCCAGGTATCACCCGCACTATCCAATCCCTTTATGGTAAATACTGGTGGCCCACTTTGGCACAGGACGTAGCCCACTATGTCAATTCGTGTTCGGTTTGTGTTCAATCCAAATCCCCCCGCAACGCTCCAGCAGGGAAACTCCTTCCTGTGCCAAAGCTCCTGCGGTGGACGAGTGGTTTAGGCGCACAGAAGAGGTGTGGAACAATGCTCACGTGAAGCTCCAGCGCGCCATTCGCCGTCAGAAGGAGCAGGCGGATCGCCACCGCAGTGAGGCGCCCGTGTTCCATCCTGGTGATCGTGTCTGGCTCTCCACCAGGAACCTCCCGCTCCGCCTGCCCTGTAATCAGCTGAGTCACCGGTTTGTGGGGCCGTTCAAGGTCCTCCGGAGGGTCAACGAGCTAACATACAGATTACACCTCCCCTCTAACTACCGGATCTCACCCTCTTTTCACGTTTCTCTCCTCTTGCCGGTGGTTCCTGGTCCCCTGGCTGATGCTGTCCCCCACGACACCCCTCCACCTCCCCTGAACATCGAGGGAATCCCCGCCTATGCCGTCAGATCCGTCCTGGACTCCCGACGTTGTGGGGGTAGGCTCCAGTACCTGGTGGACTAGGAGGGGTACGGTCCAGAGGAGCGGCGTTGGGTTCCAGTTGACAACATTCTGGATCCCAACATCATTCGAGATTTCCACCTTCGCTGACCGGCCCGCTCCTCGCCCTCGGGGCCATCCCCCTGGCTTGCGTCGGGTGGGGGGGGGTACTGTCACATCTACTCCCACTCCTCGCGTTCGATGTCGCCAGTCTACTAACCACCGGTCCTGGCAACCCATCTTCACGCACATCTGGCAACCACCATTACGCACCTGGATCTCATTACTCCCTGATTACTTACCCTTCTTATAGCACTCTTTTGTTAGTAGTCGTCAAGTAGTATTGTTTGTGTTTCCATGTCAGACGCTTCTCTACTTTTGTATCGTTCCATCTTCATTGTTGTTAAACTCACTAACTGCACCTGCTTCCTGACTCCCTGCGTCTACGTTACAAAAATGTATTAAAAAAGTGTAGCGATATAGCAGGAACAGCGGCATCTACTGGTCAAAACCTGGCACTTTCACACTTCTTTATGGTAAATAAGTGACTTCAATTATACATTTCTCTGAACAGGGGAAAATAACCATCAGTGAATCTCACTGGGAATACATTACATAGTATGGAGAAGCAATTCTCCAAGCCGCAGCTTCATACTGCTTGTCAAATATAGAGAACTGGTACAGTATACTGGTTGTGGATGTTGAATTGGCGTGGGGGGTCCGTGGGTGGGGGGATTCCTAATGCCTTACTCATTGGTAGGAAGAAGTTTGGTCCAAATCGGATGTTGGGTACTATATTTATTGAATATTATCTGAATCCTATAAATTAAAATGGCCAATTTGGGTGTAATCAATTAGCTTAATTTCTCCCAGATCCAATTACATTTCAACAAAATAATGTTTCAGGAATGCCAATCTTATCTGTTTCTAACTACAGAAACTTCAGAACAATCTAAGATGGTGGGTGTCATGGTGTCAAGGTAGATGTAGGTGGGTGTGGGTGGAATCAGGCGCAGGACGCAGTACGTTAGTCCAACAGACTTTAGTGAGGCACAGCAAAACAAACACGAAATAAATGCCCTGAGGCACAAGCTCCGCACGTAGGCGTAAACACAAGCGCACAAACAGGTGCGACAAAATACTCCAAAACTAAGGAGCAAACTAGCTCAACCGAGCAAACAGTAAAATATCCAGCCTACCGGCACGACAGTAAAACAATCACACACAACACCTGACAAACACAACGAGAACTAAATAGGACACTAATGACACTAAATGATAACAGGTGTGACAACAATCAGACAAAAGCAAACGAACATAGAAACATGCAACGGTGGCAGCTAGTATTCCGGAGACGATGAACGCTGAAGCCTGCCCGAGCAAGGAAGAGAGGCAGCCTCGGCCGAAACCGTGACACATGGCTTGCTGAAATGATGCTTTTGTGTTCAGCATGAAATATATACAGCATTCGTTTCCCTTCTGCTGTGTAGTTTAGTGTAGTGCAAATCAAATGCGTGAGCTGACGTGAGCCAAGAGTTGTGATGTGCCAGCCAAGCCATGCTATTCATGCACGTCTTTGACTTTGATACCCTGCATGTCTCAACACTATAGAACTGCAGAATCAGAGTAAATAATACCTGTAAAACACTTGATGACAGAAAAGCTGAAATGAAATCTTCATGAACTATTCTAATTGCTTGGTCAGTGTTCATTTAAAGAATGTGTCTCCAATATCCCAATAAATGTGTATCACTTTAATAAGGTGTATCACTTCATGCCTTATGGTCTAGCACAGGGATGGGCAAATTTGATGGGGGTGGGGGCCACAAAAAATCTGACCTTATCATGCGGGGACTCAGTGGCTTGGGGGTCTACATAACCATATCCATACCCACACATGCAGTCAGAGATGGCCCAGCCTTTTGGGGGCCCTAAGTTAAATTTTTCCATAGGGTGGAGAGAAGAGTTTGAAAATGTTTAACTAACTTCATGCAATTCTACACATTTTGTCATAGGGTGGAAAGAAATGTTTGCAGCTTTTAATATGATATCTGAGTGAGTGTGACTAACAAAATCAATTGGGTGCTCATGGTCGGTAATTCGATCATTATTACTACTAGTTTAGATAGCTGGCTAGACTAACTTATCAATCACTTTTTTTTTTTGCTGACATAGGCTAATTGAGTGACTGACAGTGACTGACGTAACAAGATAAAAACTGATGCACAACCAAATTTCAATAGAGGGCTGTCAGTTGCCCATCCCTTGAATAGATCATATGGTACATGTGATGTCGATTTGAAAACAACGGCCAACTAACTGATTCAGCTCATGTGAATGAAACCATTTCTAAATATTGCAACTGATATTATCACATCTATTTTAATCCTTCTATTTAACCTATTTGAAATCCTGAGTGAATCCTGAGAATCTTGTGTATGCCCTTACATTGCTCTCAAATCATGCATTATTTTCTCAAATTTGAGTTTAGAGTTTACGCTTTAAAACAATTAAAAATGAATGCAATTCCTGTTTAAAAGTTATCAAATGATATCAAATGGCATAACCAATGCTGCTGGTATTTCAGATTCCTCTTGGAACAGGTGTGCACCTATGATACTCTTGATGAAATGTCCCCTGTAGCTCAGTTGGTAGAGCATGGCGCTTGCAACGCCAGGGTTGTGGGTTCGTTTCCCATGGGGGGCCAGTATGAAAAATGTATGCACTCACTAACTGTAAGTCGCTCTGGATAAGAGCGTCTGCTAAATGACTTAAATGTAAAATGTAATAAAGTGGCCTGAGAGAGGGTGTCATTTCAGAGGCTTCGTGTGTTTTCAGTCCTCGCTGCACATGTTCCAAGTTTGTGTGAGGTGGAGTGTGTGTGTGTGTGAAATAGTTGTGTGGGGGGAGGGAAGGTTGCAGTGCGCCAGAGGAGCATTTGGCCCAGCGCCTAGAGTGTGGTTGGATTTCACGACCCTCTCTTCATGCCTTATGGAAAATGCTATTTCAGCCATCCTGAGCATGCCAAGTCCTGTGTTGGGCCGATTGCTCACGTTACAATCCCGGGTGATGGACAGCTTTGAACGTCAGAATACAGGGCTGCCTGTGCCCCTCCATAAATCTCCCCTCTCTTCCATGGAAAAAAAACAGAGCAGAGCCATTACCCTGACCATCACAGGCTCTAGTTACAAGGGTAATGAAACTGAAGGCACATAGACCATTCTGGATGGCTAATGGGGAAAAAGATGGCTCCAATTCTATAACCTCGTACAACCATCCGGAAGTCTCGCGAGCTTACATTCTGTTATCAGTCTGGTAATTACGAGGCTACCAATTCTGCTAATAGTAACTTGAAATAATAAAACTGCCCAAAACAGGGTTTGATAGAGAAGCGCTGTTGAGGCCCTTTGTCAACTAGGAGCTAAAAAGCAACACGTCAAGTCAAAGCATCCCAAATGAAAACAGAGGAGTTTCTCCAGTGCTAGACACATAAGCAAAGGAACAGTGGGCAGGAATGGACATGAGATCAGATAGGCTGCCTTGCCCATCCTAGCACTTGCACTGTCATTTTCACTTCATTATCAGCACCAGCAATGTTGTTCTAACACATTGGACTTTGGATTTATAAAATGAGTAAAGGAAGATGTGGCTTTAATTTCAGATAGCCTTCCCAAACAAAAGCAATGAGAGCAGTTGAAATCCTTTAATCCAGCAACTTGAGATGCGGATCTGCATTCATCGCATACCAAGGTTATCTTTCGCTAAGCTCAAGGGTTGACAAGTATGCCCTCTCAAGGATCTCAGTATCCTTTCTGTACCATGGGGAAAGTAACACAGTATTAAAAACAGGTCTCAAAATGGGAATTAACAACTTTGTTATCATCAGTTAATTTATTGATGAGCAACTGTGGCATTACCTCTAGTTTAGTTCTAGACAGAGAAACAAGCCCAGCCATTTATGTCTCCCCACATTCTGCCATCGCAATTAGCTTGTGAAGGCCTTTAAATACAAAGTTATAGTATGTCTGTCTGTCTGTCAGGACGTGGTTTGTCCATGAGGATACAGCAATATAAGTATTGCTTTGATACAAAGCTTGTCAAAGATTTCAAATGGTGCTTGATTGTCCTTGCATCAATTTACCATTAATTCACTGCTGTTCCTACTTACAGTTTGTATAACAGATGGAACTGGTCTCTGTTGTATTTTTAACCATAAAGCATTTCCCCTATAGGAGGTTGGTGATTGTTATTTCCGTAGTTATGCTGCTACTGATTTATAAAAGTTAAAGCTGGATAATTTGTAGTACAACATCAGAATCGTGTATAGCCTTCCCACAACCTTGCACACTCCTCTGATTTATTTATGAAGAGTGCTGGTGCTTGGTATGAGGATTTAGCTTCTTAAGCTGCATGATCTTGCGAGCTTAGTACTATAGAATATGAGTGCATTTGGCTATTTAACCTTTTACTGCAGTGGGCTAAATCAGGGTCACACAGAGTGTTTCTTGGTAGTCTTAAACAAATCTACTTTGAAACAAAAGTATACACTTCACACACATGGTTATGGGCTTAAAAAAAAAGAAGACATCTGTACCATGTCAGATTGTCACGGTCGTTGAGAGACGGATTGGACCAAGGTGCAGCGTGATATGCGTACATGTTTATTAGAATAAATAAACACTTGACAAAATAACCAAAACAACGAAACCGTGAAGTCCTATGGGCTATACACACAACAAGCCAAACAGGAACACAAACAAGATCCCACAACTAAGGCAGGCAACATGGCTACCTAAGTATGATCCCCAATCAGAGACAACGAGCGACAGCTGCCTCTGATTGGGAATCACACCCGGCCAAACATAGAAATACAACAACATAGAATGTACACATAGAAATTCCCACACATCGAATATTCACACCCTGACTCACCAACTCTATGTCAGGGCGTGACAGTACCCCCCCCCCCCAAAGGTGCGTACTCCGGCCGCACCAACCTGACTCATTAGGGGAGGGTCCGGGTGGGCATTCAGCCTCGGAGGCGGCTCCGGCTCCGGCCGTGACGACCTCTCCCTCTCTGCCTCCCCGTTGCACCCCTGGTCTGGTCTGGACCTCGGCGCGATGCTTCCCCTCTCCTTCCTCCCACGATGCACCAAGCCCTGTCTGGACCCTGGTGTGGGAGACCCCAAACCTGGAGAGGGGCTGACGTCTGGGCCTGGATCGGCACTAAACTGGACCCCGTGGAGCGGACTGCCCTGGCTCCGGAGTGGAGCCGCTGACCGGAGCTGAACTGGACCCCGGTGGAGCGGACTGCTCTGGCTCCAGAGTGGAGCCGCTGACCGGAGCTGGACTGGGAACACGCACCACTGGTCTGGTGCGAGGAGCATGCACGGGTCGTGCCGGACTGGAGACACGCACCACTGGTTTGGTGCGAGGAGCAGGCACGGGCCGTGCCGGACTGGATACACGCACCACCGGTTTGGTGCGGGGAGCAGGTACGGGGCATACCGGGCTGGCGACATGCACCACTGGTTTGGTGCGGGGAGCAGGTACGGGCCGTACTGGACTGGATACGCGCACCACTGGTTTGGTGTGGGGAGCAGGTACGGGCCGTACCGGGCTGGCGACACGCACCACTGGTTTGGTGCGAGGAGCTGGCATGGGCCGTACCGGTCTGGATACACGCACCACTGGTTTGGTGCGGGGAGCAGGTACGGGGCGTACCGGGCTGGCGACAGGCACCACTGGTTTGGTGCGAGGAGCTGGCACAGGCCGTACCGGGCTGTGGAGGCGCACTGGAGGTCTGGAGCGTAGAGCTGGCACAACCCGTCCTGGCTGGATGCCCACTTCGCACGGTACGTGCGTGGCGTTAGCACAGGACGCACTGGACTGTGCAGGCGCACTGGTGACACAGTGCGTATCTCCGCATAACACGGAGCCTGCACGGTCACACGCTTCTTAGCGTGAATACGGGGAGTTGGCTCTGCTCTGAACCCTGGCTCTGCCAACCACCCCGTGTGCACCCCCAAATTTTTTTATTGGGGCTGCTTCTCTGGCTTTCTTCGTGACCGAGTCCTTTTGGGTCGCCGTTTCTCCTCTCCTGCCTGGGCTTCCTCCTTCGCCCAGGGTCCTCTACCAGCCAATATCTCCTCCCAAGTCCAAAATGTCTTCCCCACCTGTGTCCAGGGTGTCTGCTGCTCCTGGGCACGCTGCTTGGTCCTTGTTTGGTGGGATCTTCTGTCACGGTCGTTGAGAGACGGATTGGACCAAGGTGCAGCGTGATATGCGCACATGTTTATTAGAAGAAATAAACACTTGACAAAATAACAAAAACGTGAAGTCCTATGGGCTATACACACAACAAGCCAAACAGGAACACAAACAATAATAATATATGCCATTTAGCAGACGCTTTTATCCAAAGCGACTTACAGTCATGTGTGCATACATTTTAAGTATGGGTGGTCCCGGGGATCGAACCCACTACCCTGGCGTTACAAGCGCCATGCTCTACCAATTGAGCTACAGAGGACCACACACAAGATCCCACAACTAAGGTAGGCAACATGGCTACCTAAGTATGTTCCCCAATCAGAGACAACGAGCGACAGCTGCCTCTGATTGGGAATCACACCCGGCCAAACATAGAAATACAACAACATAGAATGTCCACATAGAAATTCCCACACATAGAATATTCACACCCTGACTCACCAACTAGCCAACTCTATGTCAGGGCGTGACACAGATATAGAGTTGAAATGTATTCAATTTTGAGTTTGCATCCCAATATTACAGTTGATATACATCACAGAAGACTGAAATATAACAAAACCGTTTGAAAACCAGATTTTCAGAAATTAAAAATTCAATAATGTTTATAAATTATGCAATTATGTAAAATATTAATGACATTCCACCCATGAGGCCACTAGAGGTCGATTTGGTCATTTGTACTGCAGGAAAGGTCTACGATCTGCATATTAGCTACCCAAGTTTATCAGGAGTTATTTTGAGCCTATTTGCAATAAGAATCAATGTGTTTGCACAGTGGGAAATGCAGGAGGTACACAGTGTAACCTACATCCATGGCTAGCTGGAAGTTTAATCTGTCTGGAAGGCTAGTAGCATTGGGTGTAAAAGGGATACCCCTGGAGGACATGATTACACATGGGCATCCATCCATCGCTCTGCTCTGCCTCTCTGCAGCTGGGATTAAACTGTCTACAGGTTCCCTACTGGCCACTGACTAGGGCCAGCAGCCTTATTAACCTTCAGGGCTAAGGACAGCCTTAAGTCCTAGCCTACTGTATGCCATCTGAAAGGACAACTCAACCTTGTTTGCTACAGCAAAAGTCTGCAACATCATGGGTCATGAATCATGACCTATGGCACTACTTAATAACGTTCAGTCTAGGAGGAAAACCTGCTGTAATTATGCAGATCAAAGAATTGTGAGCTATTAAATAGAATGTGATTGAAATCGAGAGAGAGAATGATGTTAATAGCGATGTCATGGCATCCATATCAGTCAGGCCCAGTTATTCTAAGGATGTAAAGTGTTAATTAACAGGTTGAGAGACAGCCGGCCAGTTGTAAATCTGTGGCCCTAGGTCTCTCTGTAAAGATATACTGCTCAGCTCTCTGACTTCAGGACATGCAGTTGTTTGAAACACTCTGCCTATAGTTACAGTAGCTAGAGCTGCAATGTTGTCCTGCTTTAGACCTCTCAGTCAAGGTATTCTCATTACATTTACTGAATGACTGTTTTTTTTGCTCTGCGTTACGTTCCCAGCATTGTTGTCAGTGGTTCTTGGCACCTAGTCTGACCGTAATGAAGGTGGTATGGCAGTGAGTTATGATCTATGACTGTGTCTGTTTAGTCACTGAGGCAGCACTGCTTTAAACATTCACTTCATTCACACTGAGGACTGATTCAATCCTGCACTCTTAGAAAAAAAGGTGCTATCTTGAATCTAAAAGGGTTCTTCGACTGTCCCCATAGGAGAACCCTTTGAATAACTATTAAATTGTTTTGGATCCAGGTAGAACCCTTTTGGTTCCAGGTAGAACCCTTTGGGGTTCCATGTAGAACCCTTTCCACAGAGGGTTCTACATGGAACCCAAAAGTATTCTACCTGGAACCAAAAAGGGTTCTACCTGGATTCAAAAAGGGTTCTCCTATGGGGACAGCCAAATAACCCTTTTGGAACCCTTTTTTCTAAGAGTGTAGATATATTCTGAATGGAACAGGCCCATGGTCTTCTTCGAACGCCCTGCTGGTTCTGGAAAGTTCAGGACAAATAGTTTGGTACATTAGTGTCGTGTTTGTTTTGATTGTTGTCATGGTCATATCCTTTGCAAGCTGCCACAATGCACTGGTATAGACCTAATCAACACAATGCATTTGCATGGGATTGAATAAGCTTATGTTATGATTTTACAAATATTTCCAACATCTATTCTAAACAGCTTGAGTTCAAAGGAAACATTTGTTGCCTGTCTACTCATATTGCATACTATTTGTGTTGTGTGGAAGGCACATGCATTGCAAGCCTTTTGAGTTTAGAAATCTCACTAAACAGATTAACACACACACACTGAGGCTCCGTAGCGGTGCGCTACAACCTGAAGCCCACAAGCTGATCTTGATGACAAGGGAATGCTTGGGTGATTTACTCCCCGTACACTCTAGAGTTCACTTATCCATGTCACTGTTTGACGCACAAGGGGTCCAATGGGAGAGTTAACGCACAAGGGCGTTTTAAAACACAGCAGGCGCATTCCTCCGGTCAGAGCTCAACGGGCGGGCTGCCCCTGACACGCACACTCAGAGGACAGACAGTAGTGAGAGGAAGGAGAGCTGACCGAGCCCCCCTTTTACATTTATCCTTTATTCCCCTTCTGGGTTAGACACAGCACAAGCCATGCACAACTACAGCAAACGCAGTAACTTTACCTGGAACGGAACCCTGAAAGAGCTGGGTAACTACTCCTGCAGTGGTAAGCAGGATACGCATCCTTGATACAGTATGTATCCTTGATATGTCTTGAATGTGCTTTTGAAATCCCTCACTTGGCACAGGTCTCGAATCATTCATTGAGAAGTGGTGAGAGTCAGGGCTTGACTTACACATGCAAAGCTCTTGGTTTATTCAATAATATTGCATGCATATCCTTTTTGTTAACACTGTACAGTGTTACCATATTTTTTTTATGTCACAGACATTATTATTTTTAGTATCAGTGCAAGCATGGATCCCAGCATAGATTTGAATTTCACAATGTTAGCTTGCATGCTACTTTTTTAGAGTCTGTGATTCCAATTCATGTATGGGTTCAGTTGTATTAGTCTGCATCCCATTGCCTCTCCCCCTTCTGTCTCCACAATAAACTCTGCAACCACCACTGGTCTTGCAAAAATATTTAGCTTACTGATATTTAGCCTAGTAGTTTCAATGGAAATCTTGTCAATTAGAGTTGATTACCTAATTTATATTGTGTTGAAGTTAAAATATAAAAATGTTTCCTTCTTTCTGCCGCAACATTACAAATGCTTTATCTGAATAATGGTGGTGCAGGCATGCAGGTGCAGGATGAAACAGGATCCTCCAAGCTAATACCAAGATATGTCCAATGCAGCAAAGCTTCAACATCCTTCCTGTTACCTATAGGAACAGATACATACAGTGCCTTGCAAAAGTATTCATCCCCCTTGGCGTTTTTCCTATTTTGTTGCATTACAACCTGTAATTTAAATTGATTTTTATTTGGATTTCATGTAATGGACATACACAAAATAGTCCAAATTGGTGAAGTGAAATGAAAAAAATAACTTATTTCAAGAAATTCAAAAATATATATAACGGAAAAGTGGTGCATGCATATGTATTCACCCCCTTTGCTATGAAGCCCCTAAATAAGATCTGGTGCAACCAATTACCTTCAGAAGTCACATCATTAGTTAAATAAAGTCCACCTGTGTGCAATCTAAGTGTCACAGGATCTCAGTATATATACACCTGTTCTGAAAGGCCCCAGAGTCTGCAACACCACTAAGCGAGGGGCACCACCAAGCAAGCGGCACCATGAAGACCAAGGAGCTCTCCAAACAGGTCAGGGACAAAGTTGTGGAGAAGTACAGATCAGGGTTGGGTTATAATAAAATATCAGAAACTTTGAACATCCTACGGATCACCATTAAATCCATTATAAAAAAATGGAAAGAATATGGCACCACAACAAACCTGCCAAGAGAGGGCCGCCCACCAAAACTCACGGACCAGGCAAGGAGGGCATTAATCAGAGAGGCAACAAAGAGACCAAAGATAACCCTGAAGGAGCTGCAAAGATTGGAGTATCTGTCCATAGGACGACTTTAAGCCATACACTCCACAGAGCTGGGCTTCACGGAAAAGTGGCCAGAAAAAAGCCATTGCTTAAAGAAAGAAATAAGCAAACACGTTTGGTGTTCGCCAAAAGGCATGTGGGAGACTCCCCGAACATATGGAAGAAGGTACTCTGGTCAGATGAGACTAAAATTGAGCTTTTTGGCCATCAAGGAAAACGCTATGTCTGGCGCAAACCCAACACCTCTCATCACCCCGAGAACACCATGCTGTGGGGATGTTTTTCATCGGCAGGGACTGGGAAACTGGTCAGAATTGAAGGAATGATGGATGGAGCTAAATACAGGGAAATTCTTGAGGGAAACCTGTTTCAGTCTTCAAGAGATTTGAGACTGGGACGGAGGTTCACCTTCCAGCAGGACAATGACCCTAAGCATTCTGCTAAGGCAACACTTGAGTGGTTTAAGGGGAAACATTTAAATGTCTTGGAATGGCCTAGTCAAAGCCCAAACCTCAATCCAATTGAGAATCTGTGGTATGTCTTAAAGATTGCTGTACACCAGCTGAACCCATCCAACTTGAAGGAGCTGGAGCAGTTTTGCCTTGAAGAATGGGCAAAACTCCCAGTGGCTAGATGTGCCAAGCTTATAGAGACGTACCCCAAGAGACTTGCAGCTGTAATTGCTGCAAAAGGTGGCTCTCCAAAGTATTGACTTTATGCACGCTCATGTTTTCAGTTTTTTTGTCTTATTTCTTGTTTGTTTCACCCCCAAAAATATTTTCCATCTTCAAAGTGGTAGGCATGTTGTGTAAATCAAATGATACAAACCCCCCCCAAAATCCATTTTAATTCCAGGTTGTAAGGCAACAAAATAGGAAAAATGCCAAGGGGTGTGAATACTTTCGCAAGGCACTGTACATTACAGTATATATACAGTATGGTGTCGGCTATTAGGCCTACTTGGAAATATTTACTGTAACATCTTCTACTTGATTAACTTCCTGGTGGAACCCAATCCGTTAGCACAACAGCAGTATAATGGTGTGTTGCTATTAGGAGATACACTTGGGACTATATACAGATTCTCCGTTTTGCACGCTCCAGTGTACTGGGTATGTATGGAAATGCATATCATCTTGTCTGGTGTCTTTACAGGCCCATGCATTAAGAAGGCTTCTGTGAACTCATTTCACTGGGAACTCAGTTCTCAGATGCACCCGAGTAGCAAGCTGACAATGTCAAGCATTGCAATACAAGTGCCCTTCCTTCTCCTTTCCACCCAGTCATTTCTATGGCACTATCCCTTTCATTATCAGATCCTGTTATATTTGATGGGTATATCTGTTTCTATATTGTATGTTGTAAAGTCACAAATAGGTTATACTAGGTTTTACTGTATGAGTCAAGTATTTAAGACGGTGTTTAGGCGCTGTTGAACATGTGGGGATCAAGAGAGAGAAAGATATCATCAGAGAGTGAGGCGACTCAGCAGAGAAAGTGAGAAAGAGAGAGAGAGAGAGAGAGAGAGGGTGGGAGAGAGAGAGAGAGGGAGAGCGAGAGAGATGCCAAGAACTACATGTCCCACAGGTGTAGGTCATAACTCATAGACCCTGTATGTGTGGATTAGGGAGGGAATTTAGTTATATTGTGACAGGCAGTCACCTTGCTTCATTCGCTAGGCTGTAGGGAGGAGAGCTTTATGAAATGGTAGCAACTCCTCCTCAAGAAGAAGTAATTGAGTTCTGTGTTTGTGTGTGTCTGTCAGTAAAAAACGTTGAACTTAACACTGAATCTTCAACAACGTATCTTCATTTCATATTAGAAAGACATAAATTGCATCTAGCCTTGACAGCAGACATGTTTCAAGATTTTAACTATCTCAGCAATTCAAGTTTACATTCACATTAATTTTGGTATTTTGCTGGAAGCTGCTACTGCAAAAAAACATATGAGAAGGGGAAAAATGTGTTTGATACCCTCTAGGTATGTATCTTTTCATGATTTGAGCACAGCACTGGTAGCATGGTAATTTTAGCTCTGACTGAGTAGTGAGTCATTTGAATACATGACTGTTGTTCTTGTGCCACAGAGGGATTTAGGTAGCTTTAGTGTAAAAGCCAAAAGGCAGTACTTGTGTGTCACCAACGCTGAACACCAGTGCGGGGGTAATTCAACTCCAGGGTCAAATTGTTTCTTATTAATAGCAAATTATTCACAGGGCCATAGTTATCCCTCTGTGTCGTTCTGAGAGGAATCTGTTTGATGAAAGAAGCCTCCAGTCTCATCATCATATCCCACTGCGAACGAGTCCTGGTTTACCCTGTGATGTGCTAATTAATTAGGCTTTAGGTTACCTCTAATACATGCACCTTAACTGGACAAAGATGTTGCTCTGTTGTGGCTCTGCAGATTAGCAATGTGATAGCGCTGCTTTGCGACTGTGGACTAATAAGACTAATAGCCTTGGCTGGTGCTTCTGTGAGGAAAGATTTGTCTCCACAGCCTGGAAGTGGTTTCTAATTTCACTCTGAAGTTCAAGGTCGAGTTTACCGTCTTCCTCCTCGAGTTATTTTCAACAACGGACTAGTCACCTAAGGAAACAATGCTTTAAAGGGACAAATTACTTTATTTCTTCTGAAATATTAGTAGGGTTTTCTTGGGATGTTGATATTTGCTGATATTGGACCTGTCAGAGAGCCAGTGAAACTTAATGATGCCAAGGCTCCCCTAATACCACGGCATTCGTCCTCAGCTTTGTTTTATGACAGACACTAGGTTTCAATCTCCGACCTAAATATAGCTGCTGGAGCCAAAACAACAAATTACCATCTGGTCACCTTGTCATCAGTTTACATTTTGACCTGAGGAACTGGATGTTTAACCCCTATTTTATAGTCATCCAATACTAAACATACAGGACATCTTTCAGCAATTTCTGAAGCAGTAAGCAGTCATTTGACGTTTACAGCCACAACCCCCCCGTGCAAATTCCTACTCGTTCTCAGCCACAGGTTGTAGGTTAGATTTAGGAGTGGACATCCTTTATGATTTGACGCCTGTCTGTTTAGGGGTCTATTTTAACAAACCCAACTCAATGGTAAATCTATTCACTGGCGGTAGCGCTGTAGGTTCGTGGGTCTGTCAGAAATATTTTTGCTATTTTCACGAACAGAATTATGGCCGCAGTAGCTGGCGGTGGCACGAAAGTGCTGGGTTTCAATGAATAAACAATTTGAAGGTGTGTTGACCCCTCACTGGCCAATCAGAATGTGCTCCATGGCTAAATATGTGGTTGCTTCAAGTTGTGTATTTATGGTCTTTTACATATCGCATTGTCATCAACTCCAATTCAAATGTTAGTCTGTTATAGCCTAGTTTGTTAAATAGCCTACAGAAACCAAATAACAGAATGTAGGCCTATCCCATATTTGTTAAATATGTTGAACTGGTTTTTGAACAGTAATTACATGGCTTCAATATATTGTTAACATAGCATTCGTACTGATATAGGCCTACTGTAAAATGCATTATGTCTGAGCCATGGACATGCCAAACTTTGTCAATAAGCAAGATTACATTCACTATTGATAAGACCTAAAAAGACTGAATAATTTGAATCAAATTCTAATAAAACGAAACAACAACTTGTTTTAAATAGGCTAAATACAGTTACAGGCACCATAATTGCTCCCTGTGGGCATATTAGGTCTAAGACAACGTAGACTATGGAGGGTTTTACGCACATCCAAACTTTTCACAGGAGCTGGAAAAAGAACCAAAGGGGGAATGTCCACTCACCGTTACTGCTCCTAAATATACATAGCTATAGCCTGCCATCGCGGTTGACATGGCCAGTAGTGACTTTACCATGTGAAAGGTAGACAAACAAACAGGCAAATATAGCCTACAAGCGGATTCAGCACCATGGGCAGCCATCGGAATTGCCGCGATTTTACAGTTAGGTCCAACAGAGGAAAGTGGAAGATTCATATTTGACAAAGTGATAAATGAAAAACAATAAGCAGTCTTTTAAATAACGTCATGTTCCTTAGCAGGCTTCTTACAGTCACTGACACCTTTCATGCAATGGGCATCGCACAGAATGAGTCCAAACGCTTCACAGAAGCTGGACAAAAATAATGTTCAATATAAATAAAAAAGGGTGTTTTGCTGTTTGTGATATTTTAATGATACATTGGTGATGCACATAAGGCTACTGTGTGTGCCTCCGCTGGCATAATCAATACCATAACCAATTGTGTTACCGCTAAGACCAGCTTTTGGTCGGTCTTAAATAACCCTATTTGTGCACACTGACATTGGCATATTGGCGTGCGTTTTTAAGGACACACCTAAAATATTTCCACCCTCCCACCTCAGCGCAACCGAGATAAATTACCAAACCTGGCGTAAGGCCTTGAAAATGCCAATGTGCCAGTTTTTACATGACAAAATTGCAAACTATCGGCGTTTGACACTTGCGCCTACTTACCGCCAACCGAAAATAGAGCCCTTAGTGTGTTATGTTCATCGTTAGGAAACATGAGTGTGATTTAAGTCTTAGCTGTTATTGTAGAGTGATGATGGTTGAAATGGGGCCTCTGGATATAATGGCCGCCAAGATGTGTTTCACAGCAAAAAGTGAGTAGCCCTGGAGATGGTGTACCTTTCAGACCGTAACTTTTCAGATGACGAGACAACCTACTCATCGGTGTTATTTTACAGGGCTTTTTATTGGGTGCTGCTGGTCATGGAGGGCAACGAGGGCAGAGGGACTGTCTGAATGCTAGCATGGCTACAACGCTAACTGGGCTACAACTAGGCCTACAACTATTACATGGCTCAAAATTATGTGAAATATTAGGCTTCATACTTTAGCTGGACAACATTATTTTATTTTGAGGCATGAATTAAGCTTTATAGAGACAACTTGGCTCTACTGTCTATTACATTTCTGAATTATACAACTCATCAGTGCTGTTTATATGCATTAAGCGACAAAAGCGGCCGCTTAGATCCCCGCAGCCACTAGGGGGGCCCCAACCCCCAATTTTGTTTTTAGGAACTCAGTCGGGTCTCAACTTACTGTTAGTTAGGATAGTAGAATTTTGAAATTTGGTAGTGCATCAGCAGTTTTTCTCATGTTTTGTCAATCACTGACAGTCAGTCACTCAATTGCTAGTTAAGTTAGTCTAGCCAGCTTTGCAGGACATTAACTTAAAAACTGTACATTTTTCTCTCCGCCGCCAATAGCGGGGCCTCTAAAATGTTTTGCCCACCAGGTGGGAGGGCCCCAACCAAATCTTGCTTAGGGCCTCCAAAATGCTAGAAACGGCGCTGCAACTCATGTTACCATTATATTGTATTGCCTGCATATACTTGATGACTGTATTCAATGTCCTTTTTGGTGTAAGGGGGATAAAGATGAATTTCATTCGCACATTTCACAGGCTAAACTGTAATTGGAGCACATCTTAATGTTTAATAAGATGTGAGGTGTCTACATATAAAGTTCTCCTGTTTTATGGAAATGTTAGGGTCATCCATTTGGTGCATGACCACAAATTGGCTGCCCACTGTAGCAAAGAAAACTAATAATAATTGTCAGACTATAATGTTTAATCTTAACACAACCAGTGGCGACCCGTCATTCAGGGCAGGTGGGGCAATCACCACTGAACACAACAAATCCTTTTGCACCTGTGTCAGTAACCGACATAGCACTGGGGCAAAGGTACACTGTTTCCTCTGTTTCATAAACTACTATTCTGTTAGATAGTCTCCTAAACAGACTATATATATTTTTTCAAGCGTCTGAAGACTGTTTAATAGGACTTGATGGCTAAATTATGCCCTTACATTTAGAAGGCGGAAGAACACACTTCATAGATGACTTAAGAGCACACCACTTATCTAGTGTATGTCCAATACCAGGTTTCTATGACACTATCACAGCAGATTATCTTTTCATTGGATCCCCCTGTTATCTCATGTCAATTTTTTTATGTAATTGTCTCCCTTTGAATATCAGATGTAATTTGGCAAAGAATAGCTTAATTTTAATCCTCTTCCTCACTTTAATTATATAGTATGTTACAACATAGGCTACACTATGCAGCCTTCTCGTTACAGCCCCCCTCAGGTTTATTGTGGGTTCATACAGGTTCATTGTAGATTTGGCCTCCTTCGTGTACCTGGCCTCCTTTGGTTTTTTCCTTGACATGAGAAAGAGCCTGTACCTGGTCCGTGCTCTAAAGGCTGCGGTGTAATAAAGTTATATCTGGTCCTAGCAGCTGGCTGCTCTCTTCTCTGGTTCCATCTCGGCTCGGCCAGTTTCATCTCCCTGCCAGCCCAGTGGGCTGCTGGCCTGTGTCATCAGGAGGGGGGCCAGGGTGAAACATGACTGACTTCTAAACCCAACTGGCGTCTCCATTCTGACACCACCAACACGTACAGGAGGCATCAAGCACATATACACTTAAAACACCTGCACACACACACACATATGCAAAACACCCTCTCTTTCTCTCTTTCTCTTGCTCCTTCCCCCTCTCCCTCAGATCGACACATTCTGGAGCCGGTCTTTCTCTGGCTCATTTGGCGTTAGGCAGTGGCTCATTTATTTTCCATCTGTTTGCTTTCATTAAGTTATTTCTGATTTATTGCTGCATTTGCAAGTCAATGGCTGGCAAGGTTACATCCATGCACCTTTCACTATACAGTAGAAAGGAATATTATTAACTCTTTATTTCAGGATTTTCTGTTGTGTTGACCGTTTATGTTTAGAAACAGCTTACAGCTAGATAATGTTTCAAAACATGTTATTTGGTTATTGAATATGCTCCATTGAGATGAATGGATTCTATTTCCAGTATAGGAATAGTTTTCCATGTACAGTAGAGTTGCATCCAGACTATTCTGTATTTATATGTATTGCCTGTAGGGATCATAGCACATTGACTAGACAACAACAGAGGAGAGAGAAAAACTAAACACAGGGTACATCTTTTTTTGGGGGTGAGAGGGGTGAGGGTGTGGGGGATGAAATCAAGCCATGTGTCCTTCAGCCTGACCCCTTGTGGTCTATGAAGCATTGGCTCTCTCCCATGGTTCCCTTCGCCACCTTAATCCTCACTCTCACCCACACACCTTACTGCCAACTCTTTAGCCCATGAACTTCAGAGTGCCCTTTGCGTCCCCATTAAATTCACAGCGGTAATCCCAACCTGACATCATTCAACCCATTCTGTTCCGCCCAAGGATTCCCGTCTGTCCAAGTTTGTCTGCTTAGCACCCTGCTACAGGACCAGCAGGCAGTTGGGATTGGTCTCTGAAGACCGTCAACACATGGACGTGGCTTAGCATAGCAGAGAGAGTATTTTAGGTGTGTGAATAATGATCTCTGTACCCCCAGCAGCAGGTCAACAGCATGTTGGATTTAGGGAGCTATCTTTGGTTGGATAGTTGAATGGTTCAAAATAAGAAGGGGTGTTGTGGGGTATCCGTTGTCTTTGGGATGAGTGTAAAAGGGGGTTAATGCAGGAGGTGGTGGGGGAGCTGTACACCCAACCCAGACGACCCCAGAAAGATCAGGAATGTCTGTATAGGCCACTACTCTCCAGGGAAGTCAATTCCCAACCATGGAATGACTCATCCTCACTAGGCTCAGTCAACTGTATTTTCACTAAACGTAATCGTATTAACACAATAATTTGCCTTGTCTGCTTTATCAGAGCAAAATGCCTTTTACAGATAGTTTTATAATCTGTATAACTTTTATCAGCCGAGTAATGAGCCAGTCAGATTGTCTGGCTCATTATTTCTTCACAGAAAGAATATGACTTCATCAAATGTTTAAATTGAAATTGAAACTCTCTTACGATGACAGAAATACTCGTACTTATTTAAGTGTCCAAATTGTGATGGCTTGTAAAATCTATGTTGTTAACAATATAATTGCTGTAGTCCTGCAGACATTATTCCACAGATATTGCTATCAGCACCCACTTTGAACAGAGCTCTCTGACAGGTTGTCACTTACATAATGTTTATTTTGGTGCACACACATAAACACACTTACAAAACTGTTAAACTAGGTCCCAAGTTGCCCATGTTGGATAATGGTACACACTTTTTGTAACAAAGTTGGTATAATATGTACACAACACTTCTATAGCATTACCATGATTTGATTAAGCAAGGAAAGGTATACTGGCCTCTAGTGTTTAGATCAGGCACCATATACAATGTATATACTGAACAAAAATATAAACATGTAAAGGTCTCATGTTTCATGAGCTGAAGTAAATGATCCCAGAAATGTTCCATACGCACAAAAATCGTATTTCTCTCAAATTTTGTGCATACATTTGTTTACATCCCTGTTCGTGAGCATTTCTCCTTTGCCAAGATAATCCATCCCCCTGACAGCTGTGACATATCAAGAAGCTGATTAAACAGCACGATCATTACACAGGTGCACCTTGTGCTTGGGGACAATAAAAGGCCATGGTATGGGTTATGGTGTGGGCAGGCATAAGTTAGACAACAAACACAATTGCATTTTATCGATACCGTGACGAGATCCTGAGGCCCATTGTCGTGCCATTCATCCACCACCATCACCTCATGTTTCAGCATGATAATGCACAGCCCCATGTCGTAAAGATCTGTACACAATTCCTGGAAGCTGAAAATGTCCCAGACATGTCACCCATTGAGCATGTTTGGTATGCTCTGGATCTACGTGTACGACAACGTGTTCCAGTTCCCGCCAATATCCAGCAACTTCGCACAGCCATTGAAAAGGAGTGGGACGCCATTCCACAGGCCACAATCAACAGCCTGATCAACTCTATGTGAAAGAGATGTGTTGCGCTGCATTAGGGAAATGGTGGTCACACCAGATACTGACTGGTTTTCTGATCTATGCCCCTACTTTTTTTTAAAGGTATCTGTGACCAACAGATGCATATCTGTTTTCCCAGTCATGTGAATTTCATAGATTAGGGCCTAATTTATTTATTTCAATTGACTGATTTCGTTATATGAACTGTAACTCAGTAAAATCTTTGAAATTGTTGCATGTTGCGTTTATATTTTTGTTCAGTGTACATTACTGACCATATGGGCCTTTCAAGCCCCCCACTGTGGAACTATGCCAAGTGTTCCCAAGACATGACATGTCTTTTAAACAGAAAATGGATAGGAAAGTTTATACGCCTACTGAAATACTATAAATACTACCTGTCCACAGTTTGATAATTTACATCATTTCGATCAATTCGTATTAATTTCCTTCTAAGTTAAGCAGCAAAAGTTTTGTATATATTATAGAAAAAACGGTAAACCCAAGAAGAGTCACTCTTCAAGACATTGTCATAAGGCTTGAAATGCTAACGACAGCTTTTTAGACTCTGATTTATTATATTGATACCTAATGCCAATCCAAATAAGTGGCCCACCAAATTCAAAGTGGTCCATCAAAGACTGTTAAACATTGACCATAATGACTGACATTATTGATTTGAGTCTTCTTTTAGCTCAATAACAAGCAACATCTAAGGAAATTTACCCTCTGATGAACAACTGAAATTTATATGGTGTTAGAGAACACCTTAGTCATTCATCAGTCAGAGCTCATCAGTGGTGAGGATGGGTAAGCTAAGCCTCCCCGTTTTATCAGCCAGCATCATAACACATCCTCAAGCCTTGAGTTTGACCTCGGCCACCGCTATCAGAGCATACAGCACCTTGTTTCCCTAGACGTTGGTCTATTTGGATGATATTTTAGGAGATAATTTGGTATGTGCTATGTACAGTAGTGGTTGTTACAGTATTTCTGAAAAACCTCAAGTATGGACGTAGAGGTTGACCTTTAATGTTAAAGTGGTCATAGGAAAACAGTCATACAACTGAGATAAAAGCAGTTGATTAAAAAGTTGATTAAACAGTTGAATATTCTTATGCTCTTCAATGACACATCAACAGTAGGCCTAAGGGGTGATTCCCTTTTAGATTTGTTCATATTCATAAATGTATGTAAGAAAATTGTTATTGAAATCAAAATACTACTCATATTACAGAGTAAGCTTCATATGACACCAATACTTGCTTTGTAGTACCTACATATGAAACATTACAAAGTCTTAAAGGAGGCCTGGGTAAGGCCAAAATGTCAGAAATATTCTAACTTCAATTAATTATTTCCCAATTATGATTTTAGATATATGTCAGCAATCCTCCCTCCAAAGGACCATTCTATGGATTAAATCATGGTCCTTTTTTGTCCTAGTTTTGTGAAGAATCACCCTATGGTTGTTAGCTAGCTCAATAAATAAAAGGCTTTATACTCAATAAACTCAAGGCTAAATACTATGCTCTACGACCTCTCTCAACACTCAATAACACAGCAAATGTGAAAATCGTGGCACTGAAAGGTAGAGAGATAGTGAAGATGGTGACATGATAGTTAGTTTGAAAGTGTAAGTGCCTCCCGTTGTGCCACATTTCGTCATTTACAGTCGGGCCGGTTCTAAGATGATATATCCTTGTGGACAGTCAGACACTTTTTGTCTGTTTCTAGCTTGCTTACTGCAACATTACATTTCGGGAGGGCAGTGCCCAACCCTGCACCCCCCTAAAACCGGCCTTGTTTACGGTCCTGTTCTGGTTGTGTTTGTATCCTAGGCCTGGTGAGTGGGTTTCCCCTAAACTAATGCCAGATCAGTATTATCCTCAGCATTGCAAATATTGCTTCAGAGCGGACACCATGTTCCATTCATCAGTAAGTGCCAGAAAGTTCCTCCTGACATACCCTGCTGTCATCGCTCATAATTTACAGCCTCTCCTGTCCATCCTTTCTCTAATCCACATGGTAAAAATAGCTCAGCTCATACTTACTCACTGTTCTCCATAGCCATACACTGATGAGGTTTTGAGGAGGAATAGGACCCATTACGGTGTTGTCATATGATTTGATGAAACACCATCTTTATATGACGTTTTAATGAGCTCTATAAAGATGAGCCAGGGCTTGGGGAGGATGGCCAATGTCATAGGGAAAGGATTCTCTTCCTGTGGGCCTCTAAAGGGTTTTTTTCTGGAAGAAAGCGGTGTGTACAATTTGAGGCGATGATTTCTCTGGGCTTGAGTCTGCCTTATTGGCTTCATTGTCGCTCCCCTCCCCTCGTTCCCCAGACGCTGCCCTCTTCAGAAGGGCCTGAGCCAGAGCCAAAGACGTGTCAATCCCAACCACTGTAAATGTAATGGAAATCTAAAGAAGAAGAGTATCAGTTTTCAAAAGCAAGGACACTTCACCTTTGTATGAACGTGTCCAGCTTGGGCTTTCGTAACTGTATCTTCACTGAGGGCCCTGCTGGCACTGCCCACTGAATGTGTTGCTTGCAACGTTTCTTAAAGCAGAAAGTTCTCAGTCTATTTCTGTATGTCACTGTATGTGTCACGTACCTCCTATTAACCCCCTTTAACATTGACATAAATTATTATGGGAAAATATACATACTGTACTCCTGTATGCGTCACGCAAATTTGTGTTAAATAGTTAGGTATACAGAGACCTTGCATTAAGCTTAAATAGGTTGACACCAGCAGATACAATTACTATCAGGTAAAATGAATGTAACACAGCAATGGAAAACAATATTGAGGAATAATTTTCCTTCATTGTTGATTTCCCCTACCTAACAACTATCTCCAATTTAAGCGAATTATTCATTTAATATGATATCTGCTACTGAAATGTCGCCTTGCTGCTTGCTGTAGTTAGCTACACCACTCTGTCCCCATGATGCCATTCATACTACGTAATATTTCCCAAACACAAATATTCCTACGCCAATCACACTACGCCTGTGAAACATTTTAAATGACACTATTCATGTGAGATATTTGAAATAAATGCCATTATGTATGTGAGACATTTAGCCCCTGTAAGTGTGAATAGATTAGGCATTATAAGCAGTTAAATACCGTATGGTGTTTTTGTTTCCTATGAAATCTCAATGTGATGGTTGTGTGCTGTTTATTAAACATTTGTTACCACTGGATGTGTGTGACCTATTGTTCATTAGTGTTGCAAAATGGAAAACAAAACAGAAGCATTTACCATAGACTAAAAGTGAAAATGTACGTGTAATGTCTTTCATGTTCTCATTGTGTCATTCATGTTGACTTCAATAGAGCCCCACAGTGGAGGTGTCATAATACCCATAAAACCTAGCGGTCAAACAGGGAAATGGTTCCAATCATTTTTCCCATAGGGGATTTTAGAAACACTTCAAATAAGGGCTGTGTTTTGTGTAGGCTAACTGGTATTGGATCTATTTAAAACTTGCACAAGACAGTTCACAGAATGGTCCATTTAAAGAAATGTAGCCAATTGATTAATTACTACATTTAGCTAACATTAGATAGTTAATCCAGAGATTCTTACCTTTGCCTCGATTCAGCAGTCTCGTCCAGATCATCATGACATTTGTAGTGGTCCTCTGTAGCTCAGCTGGTAGAGCACGGCGCTTGTAACGCCAAGGTAGTGGGTTTGATCCCCAGGACCACCCATACACAAAAAAAAATGTATGCACGCATGACTGTAAGTCGCTTTGGATAAAAGCGTCTGCTAAATGGCATATTATTATTAGTTCTTTCTGATAGCCACATTAGCAGCTAATTTGTGTTTCATTTTTGGGGGGTTAAATACAGCCGAATATATTGATAAAAGTCACCTTGTCCTAGAGAGATTTACACGGTTATCAAAACGTCACGCCAGAGTAAGCCTACATGAAACACAGCCCTTATTTGAAGTGTTTCTAAAATCCGTTATGGGAAGAATGAATGATGGAAAAACGATTGGAACCATTTCCCTGTTTGACCGCTAGGTTTTATGGGTATTATGACTCTGTGGTTGTCACAAGCTGGGCTAGAACTCCAGTCTCAGATGTGGAGAGCTGGGGGTTCTACCCCTTAGCCACAGAGGAGGTATAGTTGGACCCAAATGAAACACCCAAGGCAATACTCCAGGCAAGTAGATTTAATGTAAAAACAAAGGTTCTTCGCACTTCAAAAATAGTCCAACAAAAGTTCTTCTCAGAAAGAGGTATATTAACAGCGGTAGAGTAACAAAACAGGAGGCAAAACAAAATAACTCCACGAGGGGAGAAAAACAAACTAAAGATAACTTAGAAAAGCTTACTTGGAAAGACACGGTGGGACAAAGCAGGAGACACATAGCCAGGACTCAAAAACCAAGTGAGAAACAAGGGGAAAACACACAGCTAAAATACTCTAGGGGAAACAAGGCACAGGTGACCTGGATCAAGCTAATAAGGACACACGAGGAAGAACTAAGGCAGAGGGGAACACAGATGACCTCTAGAGGCCCGGAGACAAACAGGAGGCAGGAAGCTGACAGTGGTACTCTATAGTTACTAACCAACAGCCTGAAAGTTTTTAAATGCATCTGACGAAACACTAACTACGAACATAGATGATATACAGTTGTGTTTTGTTATGTTTCCCATTTGTCTGTCAAGCGCCCCCCTCCACCCAACACACACACACCCCTCCACCCAAACATAATAACTACACACACTCCTCGCTCTAGCCCCTGTGTGTTTTCCTAAACTAGGGCGGCCTCCTGTGGAATGCAGGGCTCTGTTTAATCCCTGAGTCTTGTCAGGCCCTTTTTTATAGGAAACTCATCTCAACGTCCAGCAACAAATGGAGCGCAGGGATTTATCCGTGGAGATAGAGTTTCAGCCTGCAGCTGAACGCCCCTCTCTCACAGCTCCATTAGGCTTCCTTGTTAAGTTAAGCCACAAAGAGACTGTGTGTCGCTGCTGCTGCTGCTGCTGGTCTCCTTGGCTTGGCGGCTGTGTGTGTGTAAGGTGGGCTTGACTCTAGCCTGATCTTCCTTTCTGTTTCCCCTGTGTACCTTCAGAGCGAGTACGGCCCAGCATGGCAGCCCCCGGCAGCTCCAGCGGACTAGAGGTTCTCCTGTCTACTCTGCAGGTAGGAACACACTGGGTCTGGGACTGTGAGTGTGTATGCATGTCACGGTGTGTGACTGTGTCTCTGTTTGCCCACGGTCACTGATATGGCAGTCTAAAGTGGAATGCTCCAAATAAAAGTGGGCAGGGGTTCTGCTGATGGACGGGAAAGGCAAGCAACAGGCACTTTCAACAGGCACTTTCTCCGTAGAGCTGAAAGAGGAAGATAAATCGAGAGCTTGGGACTATAAGGGTCTATCTGCATTTTTGTCAAAATTGAGTTATTGATATAGCCTTGTTCTGTTCAATGTTCTCTACCTATATAGTACTCTAAATACCCCAATTTGTGTTGTTTAGTTCTAAAGAATACTAGATAAAAATTGCTGACACCATTCAAACCAATGAGGGTTCGGAACTTTAAAGCCAATTCTCTCCGAATCGTCTTTTTGCAGATATAACTTTATAGTCCCAAGCTCTCGGAATGGTGATCATAAGCATTCTCTCAACACCCAGAAAAAGCATCTGGAAATATGTTCACAACTTTCACTTGTATTACACAGACAGTTACTGTACGGTATAATATAGCTTACTGTGTAGCTTCTGGAATGGAAGTTTCAATTTAGGTTGTGTTGTTCAAATAATTTTTATGAAATGGTAAACATATTTCCATTTAAATGTTAGTATATTGTATAGTAGTAGTATTTTAGTGTACTGATAGTCAGTGTCGAGAATACTGTAATTTCTACACTCCTAACTGAATTAAATAAATGGTGAAAAATATTTTCTAATATTGGTTTGTGCCCACTTTATTTAAAGTAGCTAAACTAGTTCATAAATCAGTTTGTGTAGTTTACATGACATTAACTTGTGTAAGAAAAAGCTTGTGAAGTGATATGCATGACCAGCTGTAGGAAGGCAGGCAGAAGGCTGGCGGGCAGATGTCAGTGGGGATAGCTAGCTCTACTGTAGCTGTTCTGGTGGGAGAGGAGCAGAGGATTACAATATAGAACGGATGGTGTGTGAGATATCATCTACAGCCCAGTGAATGCAGCTGATCCCTCAGTATTGCAGTTGTCAGGATCCACTTTTAAAACCAGTTTCATACTGTTATGTTGTTGGTGCTGTTGTTGCATTTGGTTCTGTTGAACCACATTTGTCAAGCATGTTGGTAGACTATTTGTTTTTTCATAAGTTTGTTTTTACTAATTAAATAAGTAATTACATTTTCGATTATGTCAAAGCTGTTATATGTTTTGGCCTTCCTGGTTGTTGTGTATTTGCAGTGAAAAGTATGACATTTAAAAAATTTAAGAAAGCTCAACATAACGTAACTGACACATCCTAAATTAGCCTGTATAAAATGTCAATTTTTTCATAAACTGTAACATTAAATAGAATTGCATTACAACCAAGTGTATTTAAAATGTAAACAACATATAAACAACATAAATATAAACAACTTTGTATTCTTATATAAAACGGACAGCTTAGTATTCTTAAAATATTGTAATTTTTACCTTGCTTGTTGGTTCATTTTGACCAAAGTAGACAGTAGCTTTTCTCTTACTTTGAGTGATAATTCATTAGATTTCTGATCCACTCCCCAGCCATGTATCCTGATTGATAATGAATTATGATAGAGCACACTGACAACACCATTAATTCCCCATGCTTAGCCGGAGACAAAGTGTTGCCCCCCACAAAGTAGCAGTCTTACCAACTGTTATCATTAAGCGGATTGTCTTACAAATACACTGGCCTTGGTGTGGCTGTGGGTGCCTGTATTGATAGCACCGGTAATTCATATATTCATGTCATATACTGAACAAAAATATAAACGCAACATGCAACAATTTCAAGGATTTTACTTAGAGACAGTTCATGTAAGGAAATCAGTCAATTGAAATAAATTCATTAGGCCCTAATCTATGGATTTCATATGACTGGGCAGGGGCGCAGCCTTGGGTGGGCCTGGGAGGCCAATCAGAATGAGTTTTTCCCCACAAAAGGGCTTTATTACAGACAGAAATACTCCTCTGTTTCATCAGCTGGCAACATCTCTGGTGGACATTCCTGCAGTCAGCATGCCAATTGCACGCTCCCTCAAAACTGTGGCATTGTGGTGTGTGACAAAACTGCACATTTTAGAGTGGCCTTCTATTGTCCCTAGCACAAGGTGCACCTGTTTAATGATCATGCTGCTTAATCAGCTTCTTGATATGCCACACCTGTCAGGTGGATGGATTATCTTGGCAAAGGAGAAATGCTAACAGGGATGTAAACAAATTTGTGCACAAAATGTGCGAGAAATAAGCTTTTTGTGCAAATGGAAAATTTCTGGGATCTTTTATTTCATCTCATGTAACATGGGACCAACACTTTACATGTTACGTTTATATTTTCTGATGTAATAGAGACATGGAGAGTAACAATATGCCAGTGTTAGTAGTTCTTAATGAAACCAATACCCACCAACCATCACTTCTAATGTTTTCTGAAGCGCATGTGACAGAAAGACATGGCTCTTCACAGATACACCTCATGTCAGCTCAGCTGTAATAGATCGCCTCTGTTGGGTGTTGGGTCCTGTCTCTTATCCCCTCTGTGACAACACCTGTCATGGAGTACACACACAGAAAGGCCAACAGAGAATCTATCTTCTGCACTGTTATATGTCAAGGTCATTGTAGTACTTTTCCTAGATCATTTCATATGTTCTGCTGTACTCACAGAGTATTTATTTTCAGAGTATTTTACTTAGATTATTTATTTTCCTTTATTTCGGTTCTATACTTTTAAAAAGGTGCATACGTACTGTACAATCCTTCAATAATGTAACCCTTTGCATATCTTACTCCCAGTGGTCTATTAGAGAACCAACGTTTTAGCCTTCTTTAGTCTGCACCTCGTCAACTATTAAGCTTTGAGTCTGCAGCTCCTACCTTATCCCTTTCCATATCTAAAATCATCCCAACCATATAATAACACTGCCACCTGTCTAACAAAGTTAGCCTTTTTCAGCACATACGGTATAAGCAGATATTTTCCCTGCCTGTTATCATATAGGAATTCTCTCAGCTATAAATGTCGAAGTCTGGGCCTGGATCGTGTAGGTGATCCATTCACACCTAATCACCATGCCTGTTTAGGTTCTGTCTGTCTATAGAGATCCCAGATATCACCTTATTCCATATGAAGTGCACTACCTTTGACCAGGGCCCATAGTAGTGCACTATATAGGGAATAGGGTGCAATTTGGGACTTCTCTCTGGGGATTAGTCCCCCCTCATACAGAAGGGCTGTCATCTGCTGCTGCTTTTAAACACAGCACTACAGCCCCTGCTGGGCCCGGGGCATTCGGTTTCCTGCACCTGGGCCTGTTGCAGTATTTGGAACCCACGCTGCTGTGTTGTTGTGACCTAAGTGATCTCACCACCTAATTCATCAGCAAAATTAGACGTCCGAGTCAAAGCTCCCCAGCTCGGTTTTGGGAAATGCGTTTGCATTGCCAGTCGAGAGCATGGTCACATAGTTAAATGTAACAACAATGCCAATGTCAGTTCTCTCGTTCAAATTGCCATTACAACATGACAGAAAACAACAGCAGCAGCCTGGCTGAGGTGTTGACGTAGTGTTGATCTTTTCTCCCCACAGAATGCAGGGGACATCGAGAGCACCCTCAATATCCTCAACGTGCTGGATGAGCTGCTTTCAGCTGGTAAGTCTCTGTTGCTGATTCAGATTCATAGTAATTCCATGCAGATACAACGCTACAGTACCTCTACTCCCCCTAGATGGCTACAGTCTATTACCCTTCTTTGGTTTAGGTGCCTTTGGTCACTGTGTTGTGTTGTGTGTCCCAGGCACAGACAGACGGATCACCTACATGATCTCGAAGGGGGGCAGCGAGGCCCTCCTAAGCGCCCTGGTGACCACAGCCAGGACCTTCTCCCCCAACTTCACCATCCTCCTCCCCCTGCTGCACCTCCTGGCCAAGGTCGGACACAGAGGTGAGGCTCCGACTGACAGATCAGAGTGGAAATATAGTTTACAAGAACGTGAAGTGATAAAATATTTGGAGATATTATAAAGTGTGTAATTATTTAGCTGTTGTCATGACAGTACAGTCTCAGTTCTACTGCACGTTGTAGTGAGAGGTTGTCAAATGGTCTGTAGATCCCAACCTTTCAACGCAGTGGGTAGCTTGATGATTTTCTTAGTTACCATCTTAGAATGTCATCAGGAAGTGAGTCCGCATCAAATAATGGAGACATCGTGGCTTTCTCCTCCTTGGCTGAGGTGTCCGTCAGCAGTGGTGGAAAAAGTACCCAATTGTCATGACTCAAGTAAAAGTGAAAGTCACCCAGTAAAATACTACTTGAGTAAAAGTCTAAAAGTATTTGGTTTGAAATATACTTAAGTATCAAAAGTAAATGTAATTGCTAAAATATTTTATTTTAACTTTTTTTAACTAGGCAAGTCAGTTAAGAACAAATTCTTATTTACAATGATGGCCTACACAGGCCAAACCCGGACGACGCTGGGCCAATTGTGCACCGCTCTATGGGACTCCCAATCACAGCTGGTTGTGATACAGCCTGGAATCGAACCAGGGGGTCTGTAGTGACGCCTCAAGCACTGAGATGCAGTGCCTTAGACCGCTGCGCCACTCGGGAGCCCAAATATACTTAAGTATCAAAAGTAAAAGTAAAATTATAAATCATTTCAAATTCCATATATTAAGCAAACCAGATGGCCTCATTTTCTTGTTTATTTTAATTTACGGATAGCCAGAGGCACGCTCCAACACTCAGACATAATTTACCAACGAAGCATGTGTTTAGTGAGTCTGTCAGATCAGAGGCAGTAGGGATGACCAGGGATGTTCTCTTGATAAGTGTGTGAATTTGATAATTTTCCTGTCTTGCTAAGCATTCAAAATGTAACAAGTACTTTTGGGTGTCAGGGAAAATGTATGGAGTAAAAAGTACATAATTTTATTTAGGAATGTAGTGAAGTAAAAGTAAAAGTAGTCAAAAATATAAATAGTAAAGTAATACCCCAAAAAACGACTGTTTTTTTACTTAAGTACTTTACACCACTGTCCGTCAGCTTTTAATAGAAAGGCCAGCCCAACAGGTCCATCTGACTGATGTTATCCATTATGTGACAAAGCTTCACTGACATGGATGCATACCCTCATATCTCCACTAGTGACATGTGGCCACTTGTAGGAATAGGATAAGCTTTCTCCATTCATATTCATTGACCTGTTTATTGTAACCCACACTAATGAAGGGTTTATGGTAACTGGTATCAGCAGCATCAGCTGGTTTCTAAAACCCCATTTTGATCTCAAGCTATTTTGACAAGAATGAGAAGCAATGGTCAATTTATATGGTGCTATGCAATATAATAGATCAATGTGCTTGTGTTACTACTTGAATTAGATCCCACAACTCTTTACTTTCACATCTGTTAGTGCTTTCATTATGCTATTGCTAAACAGCACAAATTGTTTTATTGGTCTCATCTGCATTCCAATAAAAGCAAAGCTTCGCCCTATACTTCAGGGCCTGATGAGCCTTTTCTCTCTGGTCTACAAAACATAGTACAGTCAGTCATCTAATGGGTGCCTTTGACTGGATTCTTCACATTTAATGGGTGTCCTCCGATCACTAAAATGCCAGCTTTGAATATTGATGCAATATCCAATAAAGCCAGTTACGCTTTTGAATGTTGGTTTAAGTGGTTTTTCCACTGTAATTGCTGTAATATTGTATCATAAACTAGGATTTGTATGCCTGGTTAAGCATTGTTGTGTGTCAGTGATTAGTAGAAAATCATACCCGATCTATTCCACTCCACGGACCGTCGGGCAATTCACATGTGTAAAAGCAGTGAGAGATCATTCAAGCGGATAGACAATCTAATAGCATATTTGGATTGCGTATCATTCAGTGAAAATATTGTCCTCATGCGCCCAAGCAGCTTTTATTCATGCGTTAATTTCATTATGGTGATTCTCACTGAGAAGTGTTTTCTTGTTATTTTTTTTATTATAATTTTTTTTATATACTTTGTTTATTGAATTTTCAGTACCAGCATTTAGTAAATAATTGCACTTGAAAGTTATTTGGTATGAATATGGAACAACAATTTGAAGACAACGATACAGCAAAACATGGAGAGACAGACATGAAAGAAAAAATAGACATTAAGTACATAAATAAGATAAAACACAAAAAAAAAAAAAAAAAAAAAAAGGGAAAAATATCTGTTTTGATCCAGTTGTTATAGGTCAGCTAGCACAGTTATTACCGTCCTGTCACGGTCGTCGAGGAGTGAAGGAGACCAAGGCGCAGCGTGTGAAACGAACATGGTACTTTATTTAGTTAAAGCACAAAAAACAAGAAACACGACTAGTGAAGTCCACAGTCAACCTGACTGAAAACGGAAACAATAACCCACAATGCCCACAGGAAAACATGCAGTATAAATATGGCTCCCAATCAGAGATAACGAGCCGACAGCTGACACTCGTTACCTCCGATTGGGAGTCAATGACCAAACCTAGAAATAAACGTGACAGAAATGCAAACATAGAAAATCACCCAAAACCCAACAAAACACAATACACCCTGGCTCAAATACAAAAGTCCCGGAGCCAGAGTGTTACAGTACCCCCCCCTAAAGGTGCGCACTCCGGGCGCACCAGCATACAGTCTCGGGGAGGGTCTGGGTGGGCGTCTGTCCACGGTGGCGGTTCTGGCCCTGGTCGTGGTCCCCACCCCACCTTAGTCACCACCCGCTTCCCTAGCCTCCTCCACATGACCACCCCCCAATTAAACCCCACTGGATTAAGGGGCGGCACCGGACTAAGGGACAGTACCTGACTAAGGGGCGGATCCTGGCTGGCTGGCTCTGGCGGATCCTGGCTGGACGGCTCATGGCAGGCTGAAGGATCTGGCTGCTCATGGCTGGCTGACGGATCTGGCTGCTCATGGCTGGCTGACGGATCTGGCTGCTCATGGCTGGCCGACGGATCTGGCTGCTCATGGCTGGCCGACGGATCTGGCTGCTCATGGCTGGCCGACGGATCTGGCTGCTCATGGCTGGCGGAAGGCTCTGGCTGATCCTGTCTGGCGGAAGGCTCTGGCTGATCCTGTCTGGCAGAAGGCTCTGGCTGATCCTGTCTGGCAGAAGGCTCTGGCTGATCCTGTCTGGCGGAAGGCTCTGGCTGATCCTGTCTGGCGGAAGGCTCTAGCGGCTCTGGTCTGGCGGACGGCTCTGATGGCTCATGGCAGACGGGCGGCTTTGCAGGCTTTAGGCAGACGGGCAGTTCAGGCCCCGTTGGGCAGACGGCAGACTCTGGCCGTCTGAGGCGCACCGTAGACTTAGTGCGGGTGGCCGGAACAGGCCGGACCGGGCTGGCGACGCGCACCGTAGTCTTGGTGCGGGTGGCAGGAACAGGCCGGGTCGGGCTGGCGACGCGCACCGTAGTCTTGGTGCGGGTGGCAGGAACAGGCCGGACCGGGCTGGCGACGCGCACCGTAGACTTGGTGCGGGTGGCAGGAACAGGCCGGACCGGGCTGGCGACGCACACCGTAGACCTGGTGCGGGTGGCAGGAACAGGCCGGACCGGGCTGGCGACGCGCACCGTAGACTTGGTGCGGGTGGCAGGAACAGGCCGGACCGGGCTGGCGACGCACACCGTAGACCTGGTGCGGGTGGCAGGAACAGGCCGGACCGGGCTGGCGACGCGCACCGTAGACTTGGTGCGGGTGGCAGGAACAGGCCGGACCGGGCTGGCGACGCACACCGTAGACCTGGTGCGGGTGGCAGGAACAGGCCGGACCGGGCTGTGGAGACGGATAGGAGGCCTGGAGCGAACAGCGGACACCACCCGTCCTGGCTGAATGCCTACCCTCACACACTCTGTGTGAGGCATCAGCACAGGACGTACAGGGCGGTGTACCCCTGGCCTGGTGGCCTCCTGGATACTCCCCCTTTTCTCCTCCGTCAGCCCCGTCGTCCATGCCGTGTGCCCCCCCCTAAAAAATTTCTGGGGTTGACACACGACCCTCCGACGATGGCCCTGCTGCCGCCGTTGCTCCTCTCTCGCCAGGGCCTTGATCCTTCCCCAAGGTCCCTTGCCTCCGAGCATGTCCTCCCAGGACCACGATGTGCCCACCTGGGCCATCGCCAGCCTCTCCATCTCCTTGCCCGGTGCCTCCTCCCATGTCCAGTCTCCCTGCTCCTGGACACGCTGCTTGGTCTTTCTTTGGTGGGTTATTCTGTCACGGTCGTCGAGGAGTGAAGGAGACCAAGGCGCAGCGTGTGAAACGAACATGGTACTTTATTTAGTTAAAGCACAAAAAACAAGAAACACGACTAGTGAAGTCCACAGTCAACCTGACTGAAAACGGAAACAATAACCCACAATGCCCACAGGAAAACATGCAGTATAAATATGGCTCCCAATCAGAGATAACGAGCCGACAGCTGACACTCGTTACCTCCGATTGGGAGTCAATGACCAAACCTAGAAATAAACGTGACAGAAATGCAAACATAGAAAATCACCCAAAACCCAACAAAACACAATACACCCTGGCTCAAATACAAAAGTCCCGGAGCCAGAGTGTTACACGTCCTTAACATCCGAGATGTCGTATATGCACATACCAGGCTTCTTACATCACCAATATATAAATATACATCACTCTGGAACTGCAGGGAAATGTATTCTTTTAACATAAGAAAAGAAGGGAGCCCACTTTGCATAAAATTTGTCTACAGACCCATTGAGTGTCTGTTTTATTTTCTCCAACTTTATGCAATTCAAAATAGATTTAATCCAAAGAGCATGAGAAGGGGCTGCAGAGGATTTCCATCTAAGTAAAATTAATCGTCTCGCTAACAACGTGACAAAGGCAATTACATCCTTATTCATTTTGGTCAATTGTATTGTGGGTAAGGAAACTCCAAATAATGCAATGAGAGGGTCTGGCTCGATCTGTGTGCCGCTTAATTCTGAGAGTGTGTTAAAGATGTCTTTCCAGAAACCAACAAGAGATGGGCAGCACCAAAACATGTGCACATGATTAGCAGGGGACTGGTTACATCGAACACAATTAGGGTTCACATCCTTGTAAATTTTTGAGAGTCTTGCTTTGGTCCAGTGGGCCCTATGAATGAGTTTGCATTGGATGAGGCCGTGTCGAGCGCAAATAGAAGAGCTATGTACCCTTTTGAGTGCCCCTTCCCATAGTTCATCAGATATTTCCTCACCCAGTTCCTCCTCCCAAGAGGATTTGATATTGTTTAATGAGATGGCTTGTAGTGAGCAAATTTGACTATAGATTATTGACAATGTGCCTTTCTGATTAGGAAGTGGGGTGAGAAATGTGTCGAACTGTGTTCCACTAGAAAGGTTGGGGAATCCTGGATCTATGCTGCGGATGTAACTCTGGACTTGTAAGAACCTAAAAAAATGATGTCTGGGGAGACCAAATTTAGCTGATAGTTGTTGAAACGTACTAAATGTATTGTTAGTATACAGATCTCTGAATCTTTTAATACCGAGATTAGACCATGTTGAGAAAGCACCATCAATCATAGATGGGGGAAAAGCTGGGTTTGAGGCTACCGGAGCCAAGGAAGAGGTTGTTTGAAACCCAAAGTGGCGCCTAAATTGATTCCAGATCTTCAATGTTGTTTTGACACATGTATTATTGGTGAAGGAGGAGTAAGGGCCTGTAATAGAGGAGTGAGCGAGGGAAGACAGTGATGCCGGTGTAGACGAGGCAGCCTCCATCTCCAGCCAAGTTGGGGGTGGGAATATTACTCTGCTCTGCAACCAGTACTGAATGATCCTAAGGTTAGCGGCCCAATAATAGAATCTGAAATCTGGTAGAGCTAGACCGCCGTCTGGTTTGGGCCTCTGCAAGAGCTGTTTTCGCATCCTAGGAGGCTTTTTGTCCCATATAAAGGGTAGAATTAGGCCGTCGATCTTTTTGAAAAATGTATTGGGTAGAAATATTGGAAGGCACTGATAGAGGTATAAGAATTTAGGGAGAGTATTCATTTTAATAGAGTTAATTCTAGCAACTAAGGAGAGGTGTAGCAAAGACCACCGTTCCAAATCGTCCTTAGTACGGGTTAAGAGAGGAGCAAAGTTGGCTTGAAAAAGGTTTTCAAACCTAATTGTGACATGTACCCCGAGATAAATAAAACTACTGTGTGCTATTTTAAATGGCAAGTTATGTAAAGGGGATTTTTTTGCAGCCATGTTAAGTGGCATCAATTCACTTTTACTGAGATTTAGTTTATACCCTGATATGTGACCGAAGGATGCGAAAGTGGCAAGGGCAGCAGGGACAGAGACAGAAAGATTGGATGTGTATATTAATAAATCATCTGCATATAAAGACAGTTTGTGTTCGTGCCCGTATCTGACTATGCCTTTGATGAGGGGGTTGGAGCGAAGTGCTATTGCAAGTGGCTCTATGGCGAGGGCAAACAGTAAGGGACTTAAAGGGCAACCCTGACGTGTCGATCTTTGCAAAGGGAAGCGATCTGATTGAGTGTTATTAGTCCTGACAGAGGCTTGGGGGGATGAGTACAGAAGTTTTATCCAGGTCATGAATTTGGAGCCAAAGCCAAATTTATTTAGAGTGTAAAAAAGGTATTTCCATTCCACCCGATCAAACGCTTTCTCCGCGTCCAGGGATATAATGGCTTCAGAGGTATTGTCGACAGAAGGATTGTATATAATATTAAATAATCTTCGGAGATTGAAGAATGAGTGTCTATTTTTTATAAATCCTGTTTGATCCGGAGAGATAATTGATGGGAGGACTGTTTCTAGCCGCGTTGCCAGAATTTTGGCTAGAATTTTATAGTTCACATTTAGCAGGCTAATTGGACGGTATGATGCACAGTCAAGAGGGTCTTTGTTTTTTTTAAGAATAACACAAATGGTTGCTTGAGTGAGAGTATGTGGGAGAGCACCATTTACAAATGCATCATTGTACATTTCAATTAGAATAGGGGCTATTTTGGTGATAAACTTTTTATAAAACTCTGTCGGGTAGCCATCAGGCCCTGGGCTTCTCCCAGATTGAAGGGATTTGACAGCGTTAGACAGTTCTTCAACAGTGATCGGCTGCTCTAATTTTTTTACCAAATCCCGGCCGACCGAAGGCACAGATAGTGAGTGGAAGAAATTATCAAATTCCAGTGTATCCGCTTTACTTTCAGAGGTATATAGAGACTGGTAAAATCTCTTGAACTCCTCATTGATCCCCCCAGGATCTAATGATATCCCAGATGATGTACGAATTTTTGTAATCTGAGATGATGATGATTGTTGACGTAACTTGTGAGCTAATAATTTACTGGCTTTCTCTCCTTGTTCATAGTAAGTGCTCCTAGACTTGACAAGCATTTCAGTAACCTGGTCTGTTAATAGTGTGTCAAATTCTGCTTGCAGAGTTAAACGTTCCTTATAAATATCCGGGGATGGTGAAACGGCATAAATGTCATCTAATTGGGCAATACAGCGTGTTAGCATAGATAACCTATTCCTTTTCAATTTGTTCTCATGTGCGGTGTAGGAGATAATTTCACCTCTGATATAAGCTTTCAAAGTTTCCCAGAGAGTAGACGCAGAGATGTTTGGGGTTCTATTTGTAATCATGAAAAAGTCGATTTGACTCAAAACAAAATTGACAAAGTGTTCATTACTGAGCAGTTGAGTTTTTAGTCGCCAAGGCGGTCGCTGATTGTCAACATTTTGAAAAGCTACTTCCATAGTAACAGGGGCGTGGTCAGATACAACAATTGGGTTATATGAACATGAAGTTATGGAGTGGAGGAGCCGGTCATCAACAAGGAAGTAGTCTATGCGCGTAAAAGTGTGGTGAACCGATGAGAAAAAAGAGTATGCTTTCCCAGCTGGATTAACCATTCTCCAAGGATCTGAGACTGCGAATTCAGACATAAAGGTTCGAACAACTCTAGCTGAGGTTGATAGGGTGGTAGGTTTAGTGGAGGATCGATCCAATTGTGGGTCTAACCAACAGTTAAAGTCACCTCCTAAAATCAACATATGGGTGGACATATCTGGGAGTGTAGAGAAAACCGATTTGAAAAAATCACCATTGTCCCAATTAGGAGCATAGATATTAACAAGAAGAACCTTTGTATTGAGCAGCCTACCACTGACAATTATATATCTACCATGGGGATCTGCGATCACCTTAGAACATGTAAAAGGTACCGATCTGTGAAGTAAAATAGCCACCCCTCTCGCCTTACTCTGAAATGAGGAATGGAACACCTGACCCACCCATCTGCACCTAAGACTTGAGTGTTGTGATACCTTCAGATGAGTTTCTTGGAGAAAGATGATGTGAGCTTTCAAATGATGAAGATGGTGTAGCACCTTACTACGTTTAACTGGGTTATTTATGCCCCTGCAGTTCCAAGTAAGAAAATTAAAGCCATTCCCTCCAGCAGTATGGGCTACACTAGGCTGAGTCATATCTTAAGAGAGAGAGAGGATGTGTAAAGGACAAGGTACAATGTAAACTGAAGATCTTAGTTGAACCTAAAAGCGCAAATGTAAAAAACAAAGACAAACGAAGAGGCACAAAAAACATATACAAACTATATACAAATAGAGAGTGAACAAACCCTTCCCTCACACCCGCCCTTGCCGAAGCATCTCCCCAAATGAGATGCAAGCAAAACCCTAAATACGAAGAAAGTTTAGAGCTAAGCATGATAACTCTTACTCTGTGCTACCTAAGATTAGTGACCATTTAACTAGAGTAAGCCAAACATGAATAGAATGGTCCCCAATAGAGTCTAAGGAAAACTATCCTCGATTAAGAGAGGTTTAACCTCGACGCAGATGGTAAATGATCAGACTGAAACAGCCATGCAGACCCCCAGATATTGGCATTAGAGGCGGCAAGCCTGGGCTGGAAATAAAGAGATAAAGAAGAGAATGACATTCATATGTCGATGAACCCAGCAGAGATGGCTTCGTTAGTCACCCATTCGGCCTGCTAACTAGCCTGCTAGGAAGACCAGCTAGCCAACCATTTGTTACAAACCATGCGGTACAACAGCCGCTTTCACGTTCTTGTTGATGAAATCTGCCGCTATAGCCGGGTCCTCGAATCTGTGCCGTCCGGTAAAGTCAGTCTCAAAACCGCAGGGTAGATGAGGCCGAACTTCACGCCCGGGCAGGTGTGTAGTTGGCGTTTCACAGCTCCAAAGCTAGCCCGCCTCTTAGCCACAGCTGTTGTGTAGTCCGCAAATATCGAGACTCTTTTACCCTTATGTAGAAGAGGGGATGCTTCTCCCGATCTTCTCAGTATGTCGTTGCGGACGTGAAAGAAATGCACCCTGATGACAAATGGTCGTGGGGGTTCTCCATCCCTGGGTCGGCTACGCAGAGTGCGGTGAGCCCGGTCTAGCAGTGGCTTCTCCTCTAGCCCGAGCAGCTCCTGAAGTAGCTGGGCCATGTACTCCGTGGGTCTTGGGCCCTCCACTCCCTCCGGTATTCCCAGTAGACGAATGTTGTTCCTCCGCATTCTACTTTCCATATCTTCGCATCTATTATCGAGGAATGCCACCCTAGTTGTCAATGAGCCGACGTTAGCCTCTAGCTCGCTAATGCGAGTGCTGTGGTCTGTAGCCCCTCGCTCCAAATCCGATAAAGTCACCCCATGTGCGTCGAGCTTATTCTGTATACTCTCGATAGATTTTTTAAGCTCGTCTTTGATCGTTGATATCTCTGACCTGAGGTTGGTAGAGAGACAGTCAATTTTTCCGAAAATGTCGGCTTTGAGGGTGCCTATCACGGATTGTAGCATCTCCACAGTCAGTGTTTCCGTGGGGCCGGCATTGGTAGCGTTCGGTGGCGGGGGTGAGTCGGGAGAAGTTGCAGGCTTGTTGCGGCCTGCTCTTGCAGACTCTGTTTTTGGTCGGGTTGATGTCATTACGAATTTAAATTTATTAAACTTGAACTGAGTTGTTTATGGGTCTCTTCAGATGCCTGGGGAAACAGAAATGTATGCAGTTTTGCAAAGTTAAATATATAAATTTGGTCACTAACTCAGGAGCGATAGGGAGACGCGTGCTACATCCTTGGCTTCCAACAGCGCCCCCCGTTTTCTTGTTATTTTAAGTGGTGGATAAAATAAGCAAACCACATTGGCCTAAAACTGTTTTAATTACTCGAATCAAATCTTTATCTTCATTTTAGCTTGATCCCTTTTTCTACCTCATAGAATGTTTAATTTTCTCTGAAAAATAACTTGTGAACATTTGCACTGGTGTAAACCGTGTCAGTGGGTGGTCACACTCATTAGATCTGGGGGTTACTGACTGCTGTCTGTGGTGTTGTGTCTCGATCAGACCGTCGTATTGGGATGAAGGCAGAGAAGGCGGAGGCTGTGCTGCCAACTCTGACTCTGCTGAAACAGAATGTAAAACACGCCAGGAGGACGGCAGCCTGCCTTTGGGTCCTCCAGGTCTTCTGCTCCTCTGGTAGGTCAATGACCCCTCAAAGCTTCAATCACACTTCACTGCTTTGTCTGTTTTGTGATTTACTCTCAATGTCAACAGTATCCAGAATTAATACAAAGATGTCTATGGGACTCTGTGAGTTCAGGGAGTATGGAGGAGGTCTGCATTCTGAAGAGGCACCACACATTTGACTTGAGTGCAGACGTGCTGGTGCCCTTCATTTAGGATAGTAATTACAATTGAATGAAAACATACTGTATCTAAATATTGACCAGTGAAATGATAAAACAACATGGTCACAAGGTCAGAGCTGCAGCAGGTTTATGTCTGATAATTTTTACGATGACTGTAAACTGTCAATAAGTCGTTTATACAGTCGCAAGTGAAAAGTCCTCTGTAGCTCAGCTGGTAGAGCACGGCGCTTGTAACGCCAAGGTAGTGGGTTCGGTCCCCGGGACCACCCATACACAACAATGTCTGTAAGTCGCTTTGGATGAAAACGTCTGCTAAAATGGCATATTTATTTTAAGTCTACACACCCTTTGCAGTCTTCAAATTTTGCTGCCTTAAAATTAAATCATAAAAGGGATCCAATTTGATTTTTTCCCCTATCGATCTACCAACCTACTCCACATTTTCAAAGTGAATGAAAATGTATAGAACATTTTCCAAATTACAACAATATACAAAAGGAGGATGTATTTATTGCGTATGTCTTCACACCCCAGAATTAATACTTGGTGGGAACACCTTTGGCAGCCATTACAGCTGTGATTAATTTTGAATAGATTCTACCAACCTTGCACAACTCTTAAGGCAACATATATCCTTTGTTTTTGTCAAAATTGCTCAAGCTCAGTACATTTGGTTGGGAATTATTGATGGATATATTGTATTTTTTAAGTATTATGGTGGTAGCATCATGTTATGGGTATGCTTGTCATCGGCAGGGACTGGGGAGTTTGTCACGATCAAAATAAATATGAAAGGAGCAAAGACTAGTAAAAAGATAAAGGAAAACCAGCCTGTCTTCTGAAAACCTAAACCTGGGATAGAGTTATATTTTTCAGCAAGACAATTACACAAATGTTTATGCCAAAGACACACCAGAATGGCTTTCCAATAGGTGTTGTGTGTTCCTGAGTGGTCTAGTCTCAGTCCTGACTTAAATTTGTTTGAAAATCTTAGACAAGGTTTGCTGCCCATCACTGATTCCCAACCAAATGTACTGAGCTTGAGCAATCTTGACAATAACAATGGATATATGTTTCCCTAAGAGTTGTGCAAAGTTGGAAGAATATACATATAAAAAGCTGGTTGAATCAACGTTGTTTCCGAAGTTATTTCAACCCAAAAATGCAATGTGATTATGTTGAATCAACGTGGAAAACTGATTAGATTTGAAAAAAGTTAGATAATTTCCAATTTTTTTACACAACCTTTAACCTAAAATCAATGGCAAGGTGACATTTTTGGTTGATTTCACTTTGAATTCACGTTAGCTGACAACCAACTTTAAATCAAAACTAGACGTTGAACTGACATCTGTGCCCAGTGGGAAGACTGTGCATGGGGTGTGTAGACTTTCACTAGGCACTGTAAATTGAAATGTTTTGTCTGTAAGCATACCTAAATTATGTGGTTGAAGTTAGAATTTTGGTTGAAGTTGAGGTCTCTTGAAATTCCCATGAAGCCAGTAGATTTCCACTATGGACTCGTAAGGAATTGGACAGGGAGAAACATCATCAATCAGCACCAACCATTGAATGCAATTATCAATAGCATTTCTATCCATGTGTGCCTTTGTTTGTGGTCCTCTGTAGCTCAGCTGGTAGAGCACGGCACTTGTAACGCCAAGGTAGTGGGTTCGATCCCCGGGACCACCCATATACAAAAAATGTATGCACGCATGACTGTAAGTCGCTTTGGATAAAAGCGTCAGCTAAATGGCATATTATTATTATTTATTGTTTACTTCTTAATCTTTCAGTCACCACGGCTACGCTGCTGGGACAAAACCGAGGCCTGGACGTTATATTCAGACTGATACCCCCTCACACTACGAGGAACATACGCACCATCAAGTGAGTATCGTATATCATGTCCACCTGTCATTGGCTGTGCCAGAGAAATGCCACAGCTACAGCCCGAGCTCTACAGTATACCCACCGCTGCATTCTCTAAGCGCTACACATAACACGGACGGATCAGGTCACACTGAAAATGAGACTAACCAAGTGCTGGGTGAATCAAATACTGCACTTTATATGATTTATAGCCCAAGATTTAAACATAAGTTCTGCTGAAGTGCTGTTAATTGTTCTCTGTAGTTAGCCAATATGTAACAATCTTAGTGCCCTTATCAATAGGCTTTGGCCTAATAAATGATTGTCGCACGAGAGGTATAATGTTTATTGAAGGTTTACTGAAGGTACAAGTTTATTAATAATATCATGAATTTGGCATTCTATTTATAGGGCTAATGGTAACTACTTCTAAACTTCCAAAGATCCAATCAACCATGGATGAATGATAGTATACCTAGCTTATCATTGAAATGATGGTGTCCTTTGGGCAAATCAGATGTCAATGTAGATTTCATAAATCCAACCTCACTCTCAATTTACTTTCACATATAGCTTGTTTAAGAAAAGTTAGAGGAGTTACTTTAAACTGTTCAATTTTATTTAGGTAGTCTATGCAAAATTGTATGGAAGCTGATCAATGTCTAAATGTGTTGACATGATAGCTCAGCTGAATCAAACACAGCTGGTTTCCAAAGCTAAGCAGGATACTTAGAGGTAGGCATCTGGATGGTAGACTTGTTCTCACTGAACTGTATTACCCCTCGTATACCAGTAGGAGTCAATGTTCAGGCAGGAATCCATCGACACATTTTATGATTTACTTCAATCTTTTTTTGGGTTTATGGCATGATGTTGAAACGATGACGTTGACTCAAAAATACAATTTTACTATCAACATTGAAACAAGGTCAAATAAAATATGCCTAATCAAATATGAAATTCAACATAATTTCAACCACCCAATATACACGGAGTATACAAAACATTAGGAACACCTTGCTAATATTGAGTTGCACCAACTCAAACTGGTGCGCCTGGCACCTACTACCATACCCAGTTCAAAGGCACTTAACTATTTTGTCTTGCCCATTCCCCCTCTGAATGGCAAAGATACACAATCCACGTCTCAACTGTCTCAATGCTTAAAAATCCTTCTTTAACCTGTCTCCTCCCCTTCATGTACACTGATTGAAGTGGATCTAACAAGTGACATCAATAAGGGATCATAACTTTGAACTGGATTCACCTGGTCAGTCTGTCATGGAAAGAGCAGGTGTTCCTAATGTTTTGTACACTCAGTCATCACTCAATCAATCAAATGTATTTATAAAGCCCTTTTTACATCAGCAGATGTCACAAAGTGCTATACAGAAACCCAGCCTAAAACCCCAAACAGCAAGCAATGCAGAAGCACTCAGTGTATATATTGTATATAGGATGAAAAAGATTTGTAACATTTCTATGTGGAATTGTCATGGCATACATAGTTCTGACGATTATGTTGAAATTAGATTGATGTAACTACCTGTTAGGTCAGTGTATTTAAGTTGAACTCTAATTTCAATGTACTGTATACAACGCTGGTTGAAATGAGATGACAACAGTACTGGTTGTTGACTTTTTTCTAATCCAATGTATTTTCCATGTTGATTCCACATTTTTTGTAATTTTACCCAGAGTGACTTACAGGAGCAATTAGGGTTAATTGGCTTGCTCAAGGGCATATCAGCAGATGTTTTACCTAGTCTGCTCAGAGAGTCAAATCAGCGATCTTTCGGTTACCAGCCCAACACTCTTAACCACTAGCCTACCTGCTGCCCCACGTCACAATACGTTGACAAATTACATTGAAACAACGTTGATTCAACCAGTGTGTGCCCAGTGGGTCTAGTTCACAGATATCGCTATAAAATCACTCACTCTGTCATCACTCTGCATGACAGCAGACTATGGAGCACCACTAAATTTCAACATGAACTTGAGTACTATAGATAGGTTTGAGTATAGTATACTTGGACAGCTCAATTCATAATTTAACTAAGCTAACTGTGTCTTATGAGATAACAAAGTTTAGCCTCACTCAGGAGAGGCTGTAGTGTCTTCCTAGTACTGCTAAAGGGCATAGGTCTACTTTGTCGCCACCATAAAGCCAAGAGCCCAAAACAGAATGTGTGTTGTTGCTTATAGATTCAAACATTATTTTTGTCTTATATCAAAAATAGTTTTACCCTCTACCAGCAAGAGAGGTTTTACGTTTTCTAAAACTGAATCCCTTGAAAAGCGGAACCTTTTTCGTGTCGGCACAAATTGAACAATTTGCATAAGTTTGCCTGGCTCAGATTTGTAATTAAATGTGTGCCTTAAAGCAAGAGTCCGCCGGGCAGAGGAGGAACTTGCTGAACCTGCATTCATCAAAACTTTCCCCAGTAGCTCATTTAAAGGGAAGTAGGTTACTCATGTTTAATGGAGTTGGATCACGGCAGGGAGCATATCTATTGGCACTTTCTTTCTGTGCAAATGGAAAGGAAATTGTTACCGCCTTTGGCAGCAGGGGGGAGTTTGAACACCTGACGTTCTCACTCAATTTGACCAAATGTTATAATACTTTGCAAACACTAACGTACACAATCAAACACATACACATGAAAGCAAACACACGCAGGCCAAGCGCACACACAGGCACACAAGCGACAGGCACACACGCACAGACACAAACACATTTGTTAGTAGTGCCTGCTATCAACAATCCAGCACCAGAGATCCCTGCTCCCAGCTTGGATTCTGATGGGAATTCTGACACATGCATTTATTTGTTCACATGTTGGAATAGGAAGAGGCTTATCAATCATGTATGTAGTGAACGGTGCCCTCATAGCCTTTCCCCAACATGGTAATGAAAACGCAATACTGCCAGATTTCCCTTTTTGTTGCCTATAGTGTTGACTGTGCACCATAGGCTATTTTTTCCCATAGGGAGAGCCCCAGTGCTGTATGGCTGCATGGCAACCACATGACTGAGGGCTAACAATGTCACAGTCAGCTGGGTTTCAGCACAACAAGCTGTAGTCGACGAGAGGTGGTCCACAGGGCTAACCTGTGGCTATGAGCTAAGCCTTAATATGACCAAGAAGCTTTTCAAGGATGAGCGCTCAGAACATAATTAACAAGACTCTCTCCCCCTCTGATGAGCTCGTCTGTGTGAGAGGGTGTGTGTGTGTGTGTGTGTGTGTGTGTGATCATTGATCTGTCCAGAGGCATGCTGTATTCCCCATAGAACAACAACAACAACCACAGCTGTGAGGAACAACTTTATTATGACCCCTGTTCAAATCGGCTGAAATTAGTCACATATTTATGTGATTTCGGAAAATAAATCGTCCGGATAATTACTTTTCACCGCTCCCATCAGATATCCCCATGGGCTCTTTTATATACAGCACTGCTAGGTGCCTGTGTTAAACTGTTTCAGTTTGAGTCTAAGACGGGGAGACGGTGTGGCGTATTAGGAAAACGAAGAGCATGATAACCGATTAATTTAATAGACTACATATGGTACACTGTGTGAATGGTATTGATGTGCACTCATCAGAGGGGAAGCACACACTGCTTATTCTTAATAATGGAACATGTCACAGGAGATGTGTCCTCTTAATGTGGATCAAAGACAATCAACAGACAACAGTTCACTGGCATTACATTTCCTGTGTTCCAGCGACTGCATGCAACACTGTTTGTATTTGGCTTGTTTATGCCGTTCACCTCAGCTCTAGATCAACATAACACACTACTGCATCATCCTAATTCAGAAGTCCAATTTAGGATTTATGTGGATGTAGAGAGAACCACATTCATAATTAATCTATGTTCACACTGTTGTGGCAGAATATATGTCTGCAACCCTGAATCAGCAGTTATGTTGCTGGTAATAAATGCTTATGATTGCAGTGACAGGGATTTCGACATTACTAAAGCAGGTGCCTCTGTGCTTATGTAAACTATAAAATGCTGACTGGGACATTGGAGAGGTGCCCATCTTCTTGGTTTTATTCTGCAGAAGGAGAGCAGCTCCTTAATCACTGTGACTTCTCTTTTGTTTTGCAGGGCAGCAATCGATGCACTGGCAGCACTTTTATGTTCAAGTAAGTATTCTTTAGCCCCTCTTACTCATACTTTTTCCCCTTTATAAACTGTTACCTCCCATACTAGTAGTCTGGAATAGTTCTATCACAATAGACTGTGCTATTGGCTGTCTCAGATGATCTTGTTCAATGCCATGAGAGTAATCTGGATCATAACAGGGAGGAATATTGAGTGGTATTTTGTGTTGGATAGCCTCGACTCCAGCTGTGTAACGTGTCGGATAGTCTGTGCCACAGGCTTTGTTTTGACCACACGATTAATCTATTCTCTCGATATCAAACCCCTTAATTAACTGGTCAAACATGGTCATTTTATCGAGTCTATTTACGAGCCAGTGGGTAACCATTGCTGATTTATAGCTATTAATATTATGCAAGCATGGAAGCATATGCACAGAATATGATTTAGTGATATAGGGAAGCCAGCTGTGAATTAGCTCAGTGTAACATGTCTTTTTGTACATAATTGTGATAATATTCCAGGCAATTTACTTTTTCAAATGAGCACACGGGACTGTTCTTCTGTAGTACCGTACAAGTTGTTTTGTGACCGGGGCTTGAATATGGATATGAAATGTATAGTATTACCAGATTTAGCAATTCTGCTAGCAGAGGCACTGGTGAAAAATGCATATATGACAAGCAATACTATTGGGTCTATTTCATTTTTACTTAGCTCACATCTTCTTGGGTGGTAATAGTTTACATACAATCTCCATGTCTGTGTTAGCCCTCAGAGTGATCATCTTCTTGGGTGGTAATAGTTTACATACAATCTCCATGTCTGTGTTAGCCCTCAGAGTGATCATCTTCTTGGGTGGTAATAGTTTACATACAATCTCCATGTCTGTGTTAGCCCTCAGAGTGATCATCTTCTTGGGTGGTAATAGTTTACATACAATCTCCATGTCTGTGTTAGCCCTCAGAGTGATCATCTTCTTGGGTGGTAATAGTTTACATACAATCTACAATGTCTGTGTTAGCCCTCAGAGTGATCATCTTCATTAAATTATTGATTTGTTGTCTTGCAGCACTTTTATTTCTAACAGCTTCTTCCAGTTGGATTCACTCAGTTGAAACACAATCATAGTCAGTATAACATGATTACACTGAGGTTCTCCGCAACTTTACAGCTTGTCAGACAATGATTTAATATCACATCTCCCTCACTGGATATTTGCTCATAACAAAAGCTATATTAGCTATTGATATTGTAGTAAATGTTAAAAATCACTTTAATATTACTCCCTGTGTGCTTTAACAGAACCGTTATTTCCTTTTATCGTCAGGGGAATAATTTTTTTCCTCCAACAAAATCAAGTTTCTGTTTTCTCCCAGCATTCAAAATGCGTAAAGGCATGAAAAACACACAAACTCAGCTATTAATCTGCCAGGGAGAGGTTGCTCAGCTCTGAGCTGTAATAACAGCCAGGTAGCAGTGTTCTGGTCTACCTGTAGGTGGCAGTGTGACTCTGTGCCTTACTCAGCTCCTCAGCTCCCTCTTTGTGTATACAGGCTCTGCACCTGTTGATGCACTGCAGTTGTTGAACGATTCTACTTGTGAATAACATTAGGCTACTGGTTCTCTCTGAAGCCTATTTTAAAGATGTGCGCCTAGGCGGGGATGGTGCAATTAATTCTCTTTCATTCAGCAACAGTTTCCAGTGCAGTCGCTGCTCTTTGTCTATGCAGTCTACAGGGAGCTTTATTACCCTTTGTGATGTTTTTTGACTGTCCTGGTTTCCTGTTCTCTTAAGGGGGATGTGAGTCAGAGGTAGTCGATAACCATCTAACAATTCACCTCCTTCTTCCTTGTATGGTTTAACGATCAGTTAGTTGTGCATTTTAGTTCATTGCTATACATTTAGTCGTCGTAGGCTAGATGATGTTTCTGTATCAAGCTGCTCAGACGGCAGCTTCAAAGATGGCTTGACATGAGAAAAGGAAGGTCCCAGATGCATCTTTTCTTTCAGTTTTATTTTCAATGTTTTACCATTTCAACTAGGCTTGCGCTGCTTCCACTCTTACGCATAGTCCATGTGTTGATGCTGTATTTCTGGGCAGCTGTTATGACACAGTGTCTCATTCCAAATTATACTCTCTCCATAGGATTAGAAAACCAAACCTTTTAAAAAACCTTTCTAGGATTTTCAGATAGGCTTACAGCAAGGCATATTGCTTGCATACATACCTGTCCCTGTGGCTGTGATTGGAGTTATGTGAATTAGCTTTGTAGTATGCATTACCTACCTACCCACTCCTATACATCTGCATGCATCTCACCATAAGTTGATCTCTAACCCCGTGGGAGAGCGCAAAGAAAACCCATTGCAGTCAATAATATTTCAGAAAGCTGTGTTTGGCAGAGGGCTAGAGCTCTAAGAGCCCATAGCCCCTATGCTGAGATCTAGGTGATAGGAGGAAGAGAGAGTTGGAAAACGGATACCTAGTCAGTTGCACAACTGAATGCATTCAACCGAAACGTGTCTTTCCGCATTTAACCCAACCCCTCTGAATCAGAGAGGTGCGAAGGCTACCTTACTCTACATCATCATCGCCCAGGGAACAGTTGTTGTTCAGGTTTAACTGCCTTGCTTAAGGGCAGAACAGAAGATTTTTCCACCTTTGCCAGCTCAGAGATTCAAACCAGTGACCTTTCGGTTACTGGCACAACACTCTTAACCGCTAGGCTATCTGCTTGCCAGAGTGAGGGAGGGAGATACAGAGAGAGAGGGGAGCTCTTGCACTAGTGAGAGAATCCCCAGTTCTTTCTTATTTGCTTCCATACTCACGCTACATTCCATCTCCTGTGATCAACTGTCAGACACTGGACTGGGGAGATACACTTGAGCACTTCCCATGCTGCCCCAGTCCAGCATACAGTACAGTACCCACGTCAGGTTGACCTTCAACACGCTAGCTCAGTCCTCTGTGGACTACTGCAGTGGCACCATAGATTCTCTATCAGAGTGTAGCTCTGGCTATGGCATTGGTATTGGCCAGGCCCAAGCTTCCTCATCAGATACAAGGATGCATTCTGTTATAAGATCAGCAAGCTGTCCTCCCCTTCACTGAACAATAATAAGGTTTATGGCCATTGTGGATAGTAGATGTAGTTACGCTTCTGTTTATACCATTCAGACTGAACACGCAGCTAGCTACAGAAACTAAACCAAGCCAGAGCATTGTTATATACAGTGCATTTGGAAAGTATTCAGACCCCTTGACTTTCTCCACATTGTGTTACGTTACAGCCTTATTCTAAAATGGATTAAAAAAACTAAAAAACTAATTAATCTACACACAATACCCCATAATGACAAAGCAAAAACAGGTTTTTCGAAATTTTAGCAAATGTATTAACAATACAAAACTGAAATATCACATTTACATAAGTATTCAGACCCTTTGCTATGAGACTCGAAATTGAGCTCAGGTGCATCCTGTTTCCGTTGATCATCCTTGAGATGTTTCTACAACTTGATTGGACATGATTTGGAAAGGCACACACCTGTCTATATAAGGTCCCATAGTTGACAGTGAATGCCAGAGCAAAAACCAAGCCACGAGGTCGAAGGAATTGTCCGTAGAGCTCCGAGACAGCGTTGTGGGAAGATCTGGGGAAAAATGTATGCAGCATTGAAGGTCCCCAAGAACACAGTGGCTTCCATCATTCTTAAATGGAAGAAGTTTGGAACCTCCAAGACTCTTCCAAGAGCTGGCTGCCCTGCCAAACTGAGCAATTGGGGGAGAAGGGCCTTGGTCAGGGAGGTGACCAAGAACCCGATGGTCACTCTGACAGAGCTCCAAAGTTCCTCTGTGGAGATGGGATCTTCCAGAAGGACAACCATCTCTGCAGGTCTCAGGCCTTTATGGTAGAGTGATCCTTGATGAAAATCTGCTCCAGAACGCTCAGGACCTCAGACTGGGGGTGAAGGTTCACCTTCCAACAGGACAACGACCCTAAGCACACAGCCAAGACAACGAAGAAGTGGCTTCGGGACAAGTCTCTGAATGTCCTTGAGTGGCCCAGCCAGAGCCTGGACTTTAACCCGATCTAACATCTCTGGAGAAACCAGAAAATAGCTATGCAGCGACGCCCCCCATCCTACCTGACAGAGCTTGAGAGGATCTGCAGAGAAGAATAGGAGAAACTCCACAAATACAGGTGTGCCAAGCTTGTAGCATCATACTCAAGAAGAATCGAGGCTATAATCACTGCCAAAGGTTCTTCAACAAAGTACTTAGTAAAGGGTCTGAATACTTATGTAAATGTTATATTTCCGTTTTTTCTAAAAAACTGTTTTTGCTTTGTCATTATGGGGTGTTGTGTGTAGTTTGATGAGGGGAGAAAAACAATTGAATCCATTTTAGAATAAGGCTGTAACGTAACAACATTTAGAAAAAGTCAAGGGGTCTGAATACTTTTCGAATGCACTGTAGCATTCACAAGCACTGGCTAGACTAACAGTCTTTCCTTCAATTGTGTAGCTTTTGCAGCACTCACTAGACCTTAATTATCATACCAGTTGGACTTCTTACCATATTCTTCTTCTTAACAAGTTGTTTTGCCCAATGGTATCCTCATGGCGCCTACATGCATTGTAACACAAACTGCCCTCATCTCATCCCTATTGGAGCAGTGTTCCTGTATTCCACATCTTCTCCAAAAGATTCATCATTATGTGCAATGTGTTTTCATCTTATTTCGACATTTCAGTTTTACATTTTAGTCATTTAGCAGACGCTCTTATCCAGAGCGACTTACAGTTAGTGAGTGCACACAATTATTTTTTTCATACTGGTCCCCCGTGGGAAACGAACCCACAACCCTGGCGTTGCAAACACCATGCTCTACCAACTGAGCTACACGGGACTACATTATAGTATTGTTTATTTGGCCTCTCAGTGCCAAGATGATGCATGCTCTTATTATGTTCTTCTAATAAAATGCACTGTGAAGCATGACATGGAGGAAAAAAGCGCCAGCCCGGCATATTTGAATATCAATAGCTAATACAGCTGTTGGACTCTGACCCAGAGAGCAAACAGACAAGGGACTAATGCAAATGCAACACACCTTTTTCTTTAACACTAAGGTGGTGGCTAATACTTAAATTGATGCAAATGTCACGTGTGAATAACTATTTGAAAAAGGTTTTTAAACTCCCTCAATACTTGAATCCATTTATCACTCAAGCCTGTCTGCAGGACATATGATGGATACGATGTTTTGCCTTCCGTTAGGCCTTGCCGAATTATCATTAAAGAGAAGTAGAGGGGATCAGAGAGGTAGTTAAGTGATGCCAACACGAGAAAGTGCTTCACTTTTCCAAGTTTATTTCATTATTTTGTGTTTCATTATAATGAGGCTGGAAATGAGGACACTTGAGTGTTTCTACTGCTATTAAACCAGGTAGAAAAGCTTTGTTGTCTCTAGAGAACTGTGATAAAACTTACCCTGCAGATACTGAATGTAAATGCCAACCATGACATCTCACGCTGTGTGCTATGCAGTATTTTACACCTTCCAAGAAAGACAGCTCTCTATGTCAAAGTAATAACACTCATTGACCATAGGATCAAGATCTTTGACATTACCGCTGTGGGCTTGATAAATAGGCCAAGTATGCATTGTTAAGCATAGCCGCTCAATAAATACAGTGCCTTCGGAAAGTATTCAGACCCCTTGACTTTTTCCACATTTTGTTACATTACAGCCTTATTCTAAAATGTATTTAAAAATAATAATCCTCAGCAATCTACACACAATACCCCATAATGACAAAGCAAAAACTGGTTTTTAGAAAATTGAGCAAATTTATTAAAAACTTAAAACAGAAATACCTTATTTATATAAGTATTCAGACCCTTTGCTATGATATTAGAAATTGAGCTCAGGTGCATCCTGTTTCCATTGATAATCCTTGAGATGTTTCTACAACTTGATTGGAATGCACCTGTGGTAAATTCAATTGAATGGACATTATTTGGAAAGGCACACACCTGTCTATATAAGGTCCCATAGCATGTCAGAGCAAAAACCAAGCCATGAGGTCGAAGGAATTGTCCGTAGAGCTCCGAGACAGCATTGTGTCGAGGCACAGCTCTGGGGAAGGGTACCAAAACATTTCTGCAGCATTGAAGGTCCCCAAGAACACAGTGGCCTCCATCATTCTTAAATGGAAGAAGTTTGGAACCACCAAGACTCTTCCTAGAGCTGGCCGCCTGGCCAAACTGAGCAATCAGGGGAGAAGGGCCTTGGTCAGGGAGATGACCAAGAACCCAATGGTCACTCTGACAGAGCTCCATCATTCCTATGTGGAGATGGGAGAACCTTCCAGAAGGACAACCATCTCTGCAGCACTCCACCAATCACACCTTTATGGTAGAGTGGCCAGACGGAAGCCACTCCTCAGTAAAAGGCACATGACAGCCTGCTTGGTCAAGGGTTCCGAAGGCACTGTATTTACCACAGGACAACTATAGAACTAAATCAAATCAAATCAAAATGTATTGGTCTGGTCGCGTACACAGATTTACAGAGGTTCAGCGAAATGCTTATGTTTCTAGCTCCAACAATACAGTAATATCTAGCAATACATTAACAATACACACATAAGAGAAGAAGAACAGCGCCGGAGAAGATGGCTGCCGTTTTACAGCACTCTAATCAATTGTACTATTATGTGTGTTTTTCCGCGTTATTTGTAATTTATTTTGTACATAATGTTTCTGCCATCGTCTCTTATAACCAAAAAGAGCTTCTGGATATCAGGACAGCGATTACTCACCTCGTATTGGACGAAGATTTTTTCTTCAACGAGGCGGCCGCGAAGGATATCATACAGACACCCGACAAGGCCCAAATCCCCGTCATTCGCGTGAGGAAGAGACGGAGATATCGTGGACGTAGATCGGGGTGCCTTGTAAGGATCCGACGGCGAGCGAGTAAACTGCCTCTTCCATCAATCCTATTAGCCAACGTTCAATCATTTGAAAATAAATTGGATGATTTAAGATTACGGTTATCCTACCAACGGGACATTAAAAACTGTAATATCTTATGTTTCACCGAGTCGTGGCTGAACGACGACATGGATAACATACAGCTAGCGGGCTATACGCTACATCGGCAGGATAGAACGGCTGACTCCGGTAAGACAAGGGGTGGCGGTCTGTGTATATTTGTAAACAACAGCTGGTGCACAAAATCAAATACTAAGGAAGTCTCGAGGTTTTGCTCGCCTGAGGTAGAGTGTCTTATGATAAGCTGTAGACCACACTATTTACCAAGAGAGTTTTCATCTATATTTTTCATAGCTGTCTATTTACCACCACAAACCAATGCTGGCATTAAGATTGCACTGAATGAGTTGTACAAGGCCATAAATCAACAGGAAAACGCTCATCCAGATGCAGCGCTCCTAGTGGCCGGGGACTTTAATGCAGGGAAACTTAAATCCGTTCTACCTAATTTCTACCAGCATGTTAAATGTGCAACCAGAGGAAAAAAAACTCTAGACCACCTTTACTCCACACACAGAGACGCATACAAAGCTCTCCCTCGCCCTCCATTTGGGAAATCTGACCATAACTCTATCCTCCTGATTCCTGCTTATAAGCAAAAACTAAAGCAGGAAGCACCAGTGACTCGGTTAATACAAAAGTGGTCAGATGACGCAGATGCTAAGCTACAGGACTGTTTTGCTAGCACAGACTGGAACATGTTCCGGGATTCTTCAGACAGCATTGAGGAGTACACCACATCAGTCACTGGCTTCATCAATAAGTGCATCGATGATGTCGTCCCCACAGTGACCGTACGTACATACCCCAACCAGAAGCCATGGATTACAGGAAACATCCGCACTGAGCTAAAGGGTAGAGCTGCCGCTTTCAAGGAACGGGACTCTAACCCGGACGCTTATAAGAAATCCCGCTATGCCCTCCGACGAACCATCAAACAGGCAAAGAGTCAATACAGGACTAAGATTGAATCGTACTACACTGGCTCTGACGCTCGTCGGACTACAAAGGGAAGCACAGCCGTGAGCTGCCCAGTGACACAAGCCTACCAGACGAGCTAAACCACTTCTAGGCTCGCTTCGAGGCAAGCAACACTGAAGCATGCATGAGAGCACCAGCTGTTCCGGATGACTATGTGATCACGCTCTCCGTAGCCAATGTGAGTAAGACTTTTAAGCAGGTCAACATTCACAAGGCCGCAGGGCCAGACGGATTACCAGGACGTGTACTCCGAGCATGTGCTGACCAACTGGCAAGTGTCTTCACTGACATTTTCAACATGTCCCTGACTGAGTCTGTAATACCAACATGTTTCAAGCAGACCACCATAGTCCCCGTGCCCAAGGACTCTAAGATAACCTGCCTAAATGACTACCGACCCGTAGCACTGACGTCTGTAGCCATGAAGTGCTTTGAAAGGCTGGTCATGGCTCACATCAACAGCATTATCCCAGAAACCCTAGACCCACTCCAATTTGCATACCGCCCCAACAGATCCACAGATGATGCAATCTCTATTGCACTCCACACTGCCCTTTCCCACCTGGACAAGAGGAACACCTAAGTGAGAATGCTATTCATTGACTACAGCTCAGCATTCAACACCATAGTGCCCTCTAAGCTCATCACTAAGCTAAGGATCCTGGGACTAAACACCTCCCTCTGCAACTGGATCCTGGACTTCCTGACGGGCCGCCCCCAGGTGGTAAGGGTAGGTAACAACACATCTGCCACACTGATCCTCAACACGGGGGCCCCTCAGGGGTGCGTGCTCAGTCCCCTCATGTACTCTCTGTTCACCCATGACTGCATGGCCAGGCACGACTCCAACACCATCATTAAGTTTGCCGACGACACAACAGTGGTAGGCCTGATCACCGACAACGATGAGACAGCCTATAGGGAGGAGGTCAGAGACCTGGCCGTGTGGTGCCAGGACAACAACCTCTCCCTCAACGTGACCAAGACAAAGGAGATGATTGTGGACTACAGGAAAAAAAAGAGGACTGAGCACGCCCCCATTCTCATCGACGGGGCTGTAGTGGAACAGGTTGAGAGCTTCAAGTTCCTTGGTGTCCACATCACCAACGAACTATCATGGTCCAAACACACCAAGACAGTCGTGAAGAGGGCACGACAAAGCCTATTCCCCCTCAGGAGACTGAAAAGATTTAGCATGGGTCCTCAAAAAAGTATACAGCTGCACCATCGAGAGCATCCTGACTGGTTGCATCACCGCCTGGTATGGCAACTGCTTGGCCTCCGACCGCAAGGCACTACAGAGGGTAGTGCGTACGGCCCAGTACATCACTGGGGCCAAGCTTCCTGCCATCCAGGACCTCTATACCAGGCGGTGTCAGAGGAAGGCCCTCAAAATTGTCAAAGACTCCAGCCACCCTAGTCATAGACTGTTCTCTCTGCTACCGCACGGCAAGCGGTACCGGAGTGCCAAGTCTAGGTCCAAAAGACTTCTCAACAGCTTCTACCCCCAAGCCATAAGACTCCTGAACAGCTAATCATGGCTACCCGGACTATTTGCACTGCCCCCCCACCCCATCCTTTTTACGCTGCTGCTACTCTGTTAATTATTTATGCATAGTCACTTTAACTCTACCCACATGTACATATTACCTCAACTACCTCAACTAGCCGGTGCCCCCACACATTGACTCTGCAACGGTACCCCCCTGTATATATAGCCTCCCTGCTGTTATTTTATTTTACTTCTGCTCTTTTTTTTCTCAACACTTTTTTTGTGTTGTTTTATTTAAAAAAAATACATGCACTGTTGGTTAAGGGCTGTAAGTAAGCATTTCACTGTGATGTCTGCACCTGTTGTATTCGGCGCATGTGACCAATAAAATATGATTTGATTTAAGAAATATCAGAAGGAGCAATATCAGAACGAGCAACGTCAGAGTCCGGAGTATACACTGAGTGCCCTCAGAACAGCCTCAATTCGTCTGGGCATGGACTCTACAAGGTGTCGAAAGCGTTCCACATGGATGCTGGCCAATGTTGACTCCAAAACATCCCACAGTTATGTAAAGTTGGCTGGATGTCCTTTGGGTGGTGGACCATTCTTGATACATGCGAGAAACTGTTGAGCGTGAAAAACCCAGCAGCGTTGCAGTTCTTGACACAAACCGGTGCGCCTGGCACCTACTACCATACCCTGTTTAAAGGCACTTAAATCTTGTGTCTTTCCCAGTCACCCTCTGAATGGCACACATACACAATCCATGTCTCAATTGTCTCAAGGCTTAAAAATCCTTCTTTAACCTGTCTCCTCCCCTTCATCTACACTGATCAAAGTTTGTAATTTATTTAACAGGTGACATTAATAAGGCATCATAGCTTTCACATGGATTCACCTGGTCAGTTTATGTCATGGAAAGAGTTCTTAATGTTTTGTACACTCAGTGTGTGTGTGTGTATACAGTTGAAGTCTGAAGTTTACATACACCTTAGCCAAATACATTTAAACTCAGTTTTTCACAATTCCTGACATTTAATCCTAGTACAAATTCCCTGTCTTAGGTCAATTAGGATCACCACTTTATTTTAAGAATGTGAAATGTCAGAATAATAGTAGAGAGAATTATTTATTTCATCTTTTATTTATTTCATCACATTCCTAGTGGGTCAGGAGTTTACATACACTCAATTAGTATTTGGTAGCATTGTCTTTAAATTGTTTAACTTGAGTCAAATGTTTCGGGTAGCCTTCCACAAGCTTCCCACAATAAGTTGGGTGAATTTTGGCCCATTCCTCCTGACAGAGCTGGTGTAACTGAGTCAGGTTTGTAGGCCTCCTTGCTTGCACACGCTTTTTCAGTTCTGCCCACACATTTTCTATAGGATTGAGGTCAGGGCTTTGTGATGGCCACTCCAGTACCTTGACTTTGTTGTCCTTAAGCCATTTTGCCACAACTTTGGAAGTATGCTTGGGGTCATTGTCCATATGGAAGGCTTTAACTTCCTGACTGATGTCTTGAGATGTTGCTTCAATATATCCACATAATTTTCCTTCCTCATGATGCCATCTATTTTGTGAAGTGCACCAGTCCCTCCTGCAGCAAAGCACCCCCACAGCATGATGCTGCCAACCCCGTGCTTCACGGTTGGGATGGTGTTCTTCGGGTTACAAGCGTTCCCCTTTTTCCTCCAAACATAACGATGGTCATTATGGCCAAAACAGTTCTATTTTTGTTTCATCAGACCAGAGGACATTTCTCCAAAAAGTACGATCTTTGTCCCCATGTGCAGTTGCAAACCGTAGTCTGGCTTTTTTATGGCAGTTTTGGAGCAGTGGCTTCTTCCTTGCTGAGCGGCCTTTCAGGTTATGTTGATATAGGACCGTTTTACTGTGGATATAGATACTTTTGTACCTGTTTCCTCCAGCATCTTTACAAGGTCCTTTGCTGTTGTTCTGGGATTGATTTGCACTTTTCACACCAAAGTACGTTCATCTCTAGGAGACAGAATGCGTCTCCTTCCTGAGCGGTATGACGGCTGCGTGTCCCATGGTGTTTATACTTGCATACTATTGTTTGCACAGATGAACGTGGGACCTTCAGGCGTTTGGAAATTGCTCCCAAGGATGAACCAGACTTGTGGAGGTCTACAATTGTTTTTCTGAGGTCTTGGCTGATTTCTTTTAATTTTCCCATGATGTCAAGCAAAGAGGCACTTAGTTTGAAGGTAGGCCTTGAAATACATCCACAGGTATACCTCCAATTGACTCAAATGATGTCAATTAGCCTATCAGAAGCTTCTAAAGCCATGACATCATTTTCTGGAATTGTCCAAGCTGTTTAAAGGCACAGTCAACCTAGTGTATGTAATCTTCTGACCCACTGGAATTGTGATACAGTGAATTATAAGTGAAATAATCGGTCTATAAACAATTGTTGGAAAAATTACTTGTGTCATGCACGAAGTAGATGTCCTAACAGACTTGCCAAAACTATAGTTTGTTAACAAGAAATTAGTGGAGTGGATGAAAAACTATATTTAATGACTCCAACCTAAGTGTATGTAAACTTCCGACTTCAACTGTACATACACTACGGGTCAAAAGTTTTAGAACACCTACTCATTCAAGGGTTTGTCTTTATTTTTATTATTTTCTACATTGTAGAATAATAGTGAAGACATCAAAACTATGAAATAACACATATGGAATCATGTAGTAACCAAAGAAGTGTTAAACAAATCAAAATATATTTTCTATTTGAGCTTCTTCAAATAGCCACCCTTTGCCTTGATGACAGCTTTGCACACCCTTGGCATTCTCTCAACCAGCTTCATGAGGTAGTCACCTGGAATGCATTTAAATTAACTAGTGTGCATTCTTAAAAGTTAAATTGTGGAATTTGTTTCCTTCATAATGTGTTTGAGCCAATCAGTTGTGTTGTGACAAGGTAGGGGGGTATACAGAAGATAGCCCTATTTGGTAAAAGACCAAGTCAATATTATGGCAAGAACAGCTGAAATAAGCAAAGAGAAATGACAGTCCAACATTACTTTAAGACATTAAGGTCAGTCAATACGGAACATTTCAAGAACTTTTAAAGTTTCTTCAAGTGCGGTCGCAAAAACCATCAAGAGCTGTGATGAAACTGGCTCTCATGAGGACCACCACAGGAATGGAAGACCCAGAGTTACCTCTGCTGCAGAGGATAAGTTCATTAGAGTTACCAGCCTCATAAATTGCAGGCCAAATAAATGTTTCACAGAGTTCAAGTAACAGACACATCTCAACATCAACTGTTCAGAGGAGACTGTGTGAATCAGGTATTCATGGTCGAAATGCTGCAAAGAAACCATTACTAAAGGACACCAATAATAAGAAGAGACTTTCTTGGGCCAAGAAACACAAGCAATGGTGGAAATTGTCCTTTTCTCTGGAGTCCAAATTGGAGATTTCTGGTTCCAACCGCTATGTCTTTGTGAGACGCGGTGTGGGTGAACGGATGATCTCCGCATGTGTATTTCCCACTGTAAAGCATGGAGGAGGAAGTGTTTTGGTGTGGGGGTGCTTTGCTGGTGACACTGTCTGTGATTTATTTAGAATTCAAGGCACACTTAACCAGCATGGCTACCACAGCATTCTGCAGCGATTCGCCATCCCATCTGTTTTGGGCTTAGTGGGACTATCATTTGTTTTTCAACAAGACATTGACCCAACACACCTCCAGGCTGTGGAAGGGCTATTTTACCAAGAAGGAGAGTGATGGAGTGCTGCATCAGATGACCTGGCCTCCACAATCCCCCGACCTCAACCAAATTGAGATGTTTGGGATGAGTAGGACCGCAGAGTGAAGGAAAAGCAGCCAACAAGTGCTCAGCACATGAGGGAACTCCTTCAAGACTGTTGGTAAACCATTCCAGGTGAACCTGGTTGAGAGAATGCCAAGAGTGTGCAAAGCTTTCATCATGGCAAAGGGTGGCTATTTGAGGAATCTGAAATAAAAAATATTTTGATTTGTTTAACACTTCTTTGGTTACTACATGATTCCATATGTGTTATTTAATAGTTTTGATGTCGTCACTTTTATTCTACAATGTCGAAAATAGTAAAAAATAAAGAAAAACCCTTGAATGAGTCGGTGTTCTAAAACTTTTGACCGGTAGTGTGTATATATACAGTGGGGAGAACAAGTATTTGATACACTGCCGATTTTGCAGCTTTTCCTACTTACAAAGCATGTAGAGGTCTGTAATTTTTTATCATAGGTACACTTCAACTGTGAGAGACGGAATCTAAAACAAAAATCCAGAAAATCACATTGTATGATTTTTAAGTAATTAATTTGCATTTTATTGCATGACATAAGTATTTGATCACCTACCAACCAGTAAGAATTGCGGCTCTCACAGACCTGTTAGTTTTTCTTTAAGAAGCCCTCCTGTTCTCCACTCATTACCTGTATTAACTGCACCTGTTTGAACTCGTTACCTGTATAAAAGACACCTGTCCACACACTCAATCAAACAGACTCCAACCTCTCCACAATGGCCAAGACCAGAGAGCTGTGTAAGGACATCAGGGATAAAATTGTAGACCTGCACAAGGCTGGGATGGGCTACAGGACAATAGGCATGCAGCTTGGTGAGAAGGCAACAACTGTTGGTGCAATTATTAGAAAATGGAAGAAGTTCAAGATGATGGTCAATCACCCTCGGTCTGGGGCTCTATGCAAGATCTCACCTCGTGGGGCATCAATGATCATGAGGAAGGTGAGGGATCAGCCCAGAACTACACGGCAGGACCTGGTCAATGACCTGAAGAGAGCTGGGACCACAGTCTCAAAGAGAACCATTAGTTACACACTACGCCGTCATGGATTAAAATCCTGCAGCGCACGCAAGGTCCCCCTGCTCAAGCCAGCGCATGTCCAGGCCCATCTGAAGTTTGCCAATGACCATCTGGATGATCCAGAGGAGGAATGGGAGAAGCTCATGTGGTCTGATGAGACAAAAATAGAGCTTTTTGGTCTAAACTGCACTCGCCGTGTTTGGAGGAAGAAGAAGGATGAGTACAACCCCAAGAACACCATCCCAACTGTGAAGCATGGAGGTGGAAACATCATTCTTTGGGGATGCTTTTCTGCAAAGGGGACAGGACGACTGCACTGTATTGAGGGGAGGATGGATGGGGCCATGTATTGCGAGATCTTGGCCAACAACCTCCTTCCCTCAGTAAGAGCATTGAAGATGGGTCGTGGCTGGGTCTTCCAGCATGACAACGACCCGAAACACACAGCCAGGGCAACTAAGGAGTGGCTCCGTAAGAAGCATCTCAAGGTCCTGGAGTGGCCTAGCCAGTCTCCAGACCTGAACCCAATAGAACATCTTTGGAGGGAGCTGAAAGTCCGTATTGCCCAGCGACACCCCCGAAACCTGAAGAATCTGGAGAAGGTCTGTATGGAGGAGTGGGCCAAAATCCCTGCTGCAGTGTGTGCAAACCTGGTCAAGACCTACAGGAAACGTATGATCTCTGTAATTGCAAACAAAGGTTTCTGTACCAAATATTAAGTTCTGCTTTTCTGATGTATCAAATACTTATGTCATGCAATAAAATGCAAATTAATTACTTAAAAATCATACAATGTGATTTTCTGGATTTTTGTTTTAGATTCCGTCTCTCACAGTTGAAGTGTACCTATGATAAAAATTACAGACCTCTACATGCTTTGTAAGTAGGAAAACCTGCAAAATCGGCAGTGTATCAAATACTTGTTCTCCCCACTGTATATATATATATAAATGACGTGTATAAACAGTATGGACACTATATGAATAGAAAAGGTGTGTACAGCAGTAGTTATATAGGATTAACCATGACTAGAATACAGTATATACAGTTGAAGTCGGAAGTTTAAATACACTTAGGTTGGAGTCATTAAAACTTGTTTTTCAACCACTCCAAAATATATTGTTAACAAACTATAGTTTTGGCATGTCGGTTAGGACATCTACTTTGTGCATGACACAAGTAAGAAGTTTACATACCCTAAGTTGACTGTGCCTTTAAGCAGCTTGGAAAAATCCAGAAAATGATGTCATGGCTTTAGAAGCTTCTGATAGGCTAATTGACATCATTTGAGTCAATTGGAGGTGTACCTGTGGATGTATTTCAAGGCCTACCTTCAAACTCAGTTCCTCTTTGCTTGACATCATGGGAATATCAAAAGAAATCAGCCAAGACCTCAGAAAAAAGTCTGGTTCATTCTTGGGAGCAATTTCCAAACGCCTGAAGGTACCACGTTCATCTGTACAAATAATAGTACGCAAGTATAAACACCATGGGCCCACGCAGCCGTCATACCGCCCAGGAAGGAGACGCATTCTGTCTCCTAGAGATGAACGTACTTTGGTGCGAAAAGTGCAAATCAATCCCAGAACAACAGCAAAGGACCTTGTGAAGATGCTGGAGGAAACAGGTACAAAAGTATCTATATCCACAGTAAAACGAGTCCTATATCGACATAACCTGAAAGGCCGCTCAGCAAGGAAGAAGCCACTGCTCCAAAACCGCCATAAAAAAGCCAGACTACGGTTTGCAACTGCAAATGGGGACAAAAATCGTACTTTTTGGAGAAATGTGCTCTGGTCTGATGAAACAAAAGTAGAACTGTTTGGCCATAATGACCATCATTATGTTTGGAGGAGAAAGGGGGGGCTTGCAAGCAGAAGAACACCTTCCCAACCGTGAAGCACGGGGGTGGCAGCATCATGCTGTGGGGGTGCTTTTCTGCAGGAGGGACTGGTGCACTTCAAAAAATAGATAGCATCATGAGGAAGGAAAATTATGTGGATATATTGAAGCAACATCTCAAGACATCAGTCAGGAAGTTAAAGCCTTCCATATGGACAATGACCCCAAGCATACTTCCAAAGTTGTGGCAAAATGGCTTAAGGACAACAAAGTCACGGTATTGGAGTGGCCATCACAAAGCCCTGACCTCAATCCTATAGAAAATGTGTGGGCAGAACTGAAAAAGCGTGTGCGAGCAAGGAGGCCTACAAACCTGACTCAGTTACACCAGCTCTGTCAGGAGGAATGGGCCAAAATTCACCCAACTTATTGTGGGAAGCTTGTGGAAGGCTACCTGAAACATTTGACCCAAGTTAAACAATTTAAAGGCAATGCTACCAAATACTAATTGACCCACTGGGAATGTGATGAAAGAAAGAAAAGCTGAAATAAATAATTCTCTCTTCTATTATTCTGACATTTCACATTCTTAAAATAAAGTGGTGATCCTAACTGACCTAAACAGGGAATTTTTACTAGGATTAAATGTCAGGAATTGTGAAAAACTGAGTTTAAATATATTTGGCTAAGGTGTATGTAAACTTACGACTTCAACTGTATATTATATGCCACAGTAGGCTACTAAATACAATTTCAAGTGGCACACTGACTCACCTAATGATGAAGTTGAAGCCATACTGTAGGTTACTACTCACGGTGATGGCCGATGCGCTCCTCTTGGAAAAAGCCTATCTCAAGATGAGCTACTTTGAAAAACAGTGCTGCTGTTCGCCAAAAATGTCTGTATTAAGACATTTGCAAAAGGCAAACAGACATCCGCAACCAGCAATAGAAATATAATGAGTAGATGGCAGTTCCCATTTAAGTCAGGACTGGCAGCTATTGCTAGCATTCCCATGAGTTTAACACTCAAGCTGTCAGAATGAGAGGTTCCAAAATCCTTTTATGAATTATATGTCTATGGACACAACGCAACAAGCTGTATATTTGGTGCCCATGGTGCCCAAATTGCAGCCTTCCCGACTGTAGGCAATCGGTAACTGCCAAAATAATGGAAAATACACTATATATACAAAAGTATGTGGACACCCCTTCAAATTTGTGGATTTGGCTATTTTAGCTGACAGGTGTATAAAATCGAGCACACAGCCATGCAATCTCCATAGACAAACACTGGCAGTCGATTGGCATTACTGAAGAGCTCAGTGACTTTAAATGTGGCACCGTCATAGGATGCCACCTTTCCAACAAGTCAGTTTGTCAAATTTCTGCCCTGCTAGAGCTGCCCCGGTCAACTGTGGCTTGCGAAAGTATTCACCCCCCTTGGCATTTTTCCTATTTTGTTGCCTTACAACCTGGAATTAAAATGGATTTTGGGGGGTTTGTATCATTTGATTTACACAACATGCCTACCACTTTGAAGATGCACCCATAATGACAAAGCAAAAACAGGCTTTTAGAAATGTTTGCAAATGTAAAAAAAAAAAAAAAAAATGAAATGAAAACTTGAGCGTGCATAACTATTCATCCCCCCAAAGTCAATACATTGTAGAGCCACCTGTTGCAGCAATTATAGCGGCAAGTCTCTTTGGGTACGTCTCTATAAGCTTGGCACATCTAGCCACTGGGATTTTTGCCCATTCTTCAAGGCAAAACTGCTCCAGCTCCTTCAAGTTGGATGGGTTCCGCTGGTGTACAGCAATCTTTAAGTCATACCACAGATTCTCAATTGGATTGAGGTCTGGGCATTGACTAGGCCATTCCAAGACATTTAAATGTTTCCCCTTAAACCACTCAAGTGTTGCTTTAGCAGTATGCTTAGGGTCATTGTCCTGATGGAAGGTAAACCTCCATCCCAGTCTCAAATCTCTGGAAGACTGAAACAGGTTTCCCTCAAGAATTTCCCTGTATTTAGCACCATCCATCATTCCTTCAATTCTGACCAGTTTCCCAGTCCCTGCCGATGAAAAACATCCCCACAGCATGATGCTGCCACCAACATGCTTCACTGTGGGGATGGTGTTCTCGGGGTGATGAGAGGTGTTGGGTTTGCGCCAGACATAGCATTTTCCTTGATGGCCAAAAAGCTCAATTTTAGTCTCATCTGACCAGAGTCCCTTCTTCCATATGTTTGGAAGCGAACACCAAACGTGTTTGCTTATTTTTTTCTTTAAGCAATGGCTTTTTTCTGGCCACTCTTCCGTAAAGTCCAGCTCTGTGGAGTGTACGGCTTAAAGTGGTCCTATGGACAGATACTCCAATCTCCGCTGTGGAGCTTTGCAGCTCCTTCAGGGTTATCTTTGGTGTCTTTGTTGCCTCTCTGATTAATGCCCTCCTTGCCTGGTCTGTGAGTTTTGGTGGGCGGCCCTCTCTTGGCAGGTTTGTTGTGGTGCCATATTCTTTCCATTTTTTAATAATGGATTTAATGGTGCTCCGTGGGATGTTCAAAGTTTCTGATATTTTTTAAATAACCCAACCCTGATCTGTACCTCTCCACAACTTTGTCCCTGACCTGTTTGGAGAGCTCCTTTGTCTTCATGGTGCCGCTTGCTTGGTGGTGCCCCTTGCTTAGTGGTGTTGCAGACTCTGGGGCCTTTCAGAACAGGTGTATATATACTGAGATCATGTGACAGATCATGTGACACTTAGACTGCACACAGGTGGACTTTATTTAACTAATTATGTGACATCTGATGGTAATTGGTTTCTCCAGATCTTATTTAGGGGCTTCATAGCAAAGGGGGTGAATACATATACACTTTTCCGTTTTTTTTTTTTTTCATTCCACTTCACCAATTTGGACTATTTTGTTTATGTCCATTACATGAAATCCAAATAGAAATCCATTTAAATTACAGGTTGTAATGCAACAAAATAGGAAAAATGCCAAGCGGGATGAATATTTTGCAAGGCACTGTAAGTGCTGCTATTGTGAAGTGGATACGTCTAGAAGCAACAACGGCTCAGCCTCAACGTGGTAGGCCCCACAAGCTGACAGAACGGGACCGCCGAGTGCTGAAGTGCGTATCGCGTAAACATCGTCTGTCCTCGGTTACAACACTCACTACCAAGGTTCCAATCTGCCTCTGGAAGCAACGTCAGCACAATAACTGTTTGTCGGGAGCTTCATGAAATGGGTTTCCATGGCCAAGCAGCCGCACACAAGCCTAAGATCCCCATGCGCAATGTCAAGCATCGGCTGGAATGGTGTAAAGCTCGCCGCAATTGGACTCTGGCGCAGTGGAAACGCGTTCTCTGGAGTGATGAATCACGCTTCACCATCTGGCTGAATCTGGGTTTGGCGGATGCCAGGAGAACACTACCTTTCCGAATGCATAGTGCCAACTGTAAAGTTTGGTGGAGGAGGAATAATGGTCTGGGGCTGTTTTTCATGGTTCGGGCTAGGCCCCTTAGTTCCAGTGAAGGGAAATCTTAACGCTACAGCATACAATGACCATCTAGACGATTCTGTGCTTCCAACTTTGTGGCAACAGTTTGGGGAAGGCCCTTTCCTGTTTCAGCATGACAATGCCCCTGTGCACAAAGCGAGGTCCATACAGAAATGGTTTGTCGAGATCGGTGTGGAAGAACTTGACTGGCCTGCACAGAGCCCTGACCTCAACGCCATCGAACACCTTTGGGATGAATTGGAAAGCCCCAAAAATTGTCAAAGACTCCAGTCACCCAAGTCATAGACTGTTCTCTCTGCTACCGCACGGCAAGCGGTACCGGAGCATCAAGTCTAGGTCCAAAAGGCTCTTTAACAGCTTCTATCCCCAAGCCATAAGACTGCTGAACAATTAATCCAATTGCCACCCGGACTATTTACATTGACACCTGCCCCTCCATTTGTTTTTACATTGCTGCTACCCACTGTCTATTATCTATGCATAGTCACTTTACCCCTACCTACATGTACAAATTACCTCGACTAACCTGTACCCCCACACATTGACTCGGTACCGGTACCCCCTGTATATAGCCTCGTTATTGTTATTTTATTGTGTTACTTTTTATTATTTTTACTTTAGTTAATTGGGTAAATATTTTCTTAACTCTTTCTTGAACTGCGTTGTTGGTTAAGTGTAAGTAAGCATTTGTAAGTAAGCATTTCATGGTAAGGTCTACACAATTTGATTTGATTTGATTTGAACGCCGACTGTGAGCAAGGCCTAATCGCCCAACATCAGTGCCCGACCTTACTAATGCTCTTGTGGCTGAATGAAAGGAATTCCCCGCAGCAATGTTCCAACATCTAATGGAAAGCCTTCCCAGAAGAGTGGAGGCTGTTATAGCAGCAAAGGGGGGACCAACTCCATATTAATGCCCATGATTTTGGAATGAGATGTTCGACAAGCAGGTGTTCACATACTTTTGGTCATGTAGTATATGTTATGGTGTGTGCGGTGCATTTTCCTGGCATGGTTTAGGTCCATGCAAATCTATGCAAAGGCGCATTGAAGCTGTTCTGGCAGCTCGTGGTGGCCCAACACCCTTTTAAGACACTTGATGTTGTTGTTTCCTTTATTTAGGCAGCTATCTGTATGCACTTGTGATAAAATGTAATTTTTTTTGAAACTATTGAGCCTCTGTGGCTAAATTATGCTCTCTGGTGTATTTTGAACATTAAGTTAAGTTATTTTTTTTATTTTTTTTGCCTCTTGGGCAAGCCCCTGACTCACACAATTGACCAGTCACATTTATTTATTGTGCAGTTTATTTATTCATTTTGTATTAATCACTTACCCAATCAAGGCAGGTTCTCCCAGTTACCCAAGTGGGCCCCTACCTTGTCTCCTCTTCCCATCTGACAGAGCGGCAACAGACAGCAGAAGTCTGTCTACAGTCATGGAGAGCGGGCTCTTGAATACTCCTGTAGTTGGCGGTTGCAGTAAAAAAATAGAATAAAATACAAATTAAAATAAATAATAATATATATACTACATATCTAATATATACTTTTAATTATTTTGCTGCCTCTGGGGCCCCCCACTGGCCTGGGCCCAGGTGCTTCAGCCCCGGTATGCTCCTGCATTAATCCGGCCCTGGGTAGAGTACCTAGTGGTGACAACTGTTTCAATGTCCACAAAGCAGTAGTTATATAGCAGGGCAGAGACGTAACCCTTGGCCACAGCTGTGATCTCTAAGGAAAGGTAGGTCGAGCCACAGCCTGTTCACCCCGCTACCATCCAGAAGGCGAGGTCAGTACAGGTGCATCAATGCTGGGACTGAGAGACTGAAAAACAGCTTCTATCTCCATGCCATCAGACTGTTAAACCTTTACATATCTTTCTTTCAGAGGCCAATGTCAGGACCGCTGTGGCCAAGGGTTACGTGTGTGCCCTGTTGAAGCTGTATGAGGACTGGCACAACAAGGACCCGGACCATGAGGCCATCCCCATCCGCCTGGCCCTGCTCCACTGCCTGCACCAGACCACCCACTGCAGCCTCGGCCGGGACGATCTGGTGGCACAGGGGGGCATCAGCCTCCTCTACCACACCACACAGGTATACCCACACATAGCTTCACATGCTACCAGTCACTGTTATAAGCCATAACTAATAACCCTTACTTTAATTGCTTTTTTTTACTCCTTTGTAATTTGAGATTAATTTCTCAGATCTAATTGCTTTAATGATAATGGCCTTTTATAATTGGTGTTGGTATTGCCTGGCAAGTTATTTGCATATAATACTGAGCTTGATTGTAATGCTGGATAAAGCATGCTAATTTGACAGTTAAAAAAAGTACAATAAATATATGTAGGAGGTGGCTGTGTTTCTGTTTGTGTTGCTGTTTTGAAGACCTGCCTGGCCAGTAAAGGTCTGGAATCTCTGGTGGAGCCTGCTGTCCAGCTGATGAGGAAGTGCTATCCTAAATGTCCCCTGCCACTGACCTCTGATCAGAGTGTTTATACCTTCCCCCTGCCTGGGAGGCCTACTGACACTGCTCCAGGACCCCAAGGTATTGTTTGCCTATCTCTATTTTCATCAGCCTCTCTCCCTCTCTCTCTCTCTCTCTCTCTCTCTCTCTCTCTCTCTCTCTCTCTCTCTCTCTCGATGTCTCACACTATATCCCATATGTAACTCTGTGTTGTTGTTGTTTTTATCGCACTGCTTTGCTTTATCTTGGCCAGCTCACAGTTGTAAATGAGAACTTGTTCTCAACTGGCTTACCTCGTTAAATAAAGGTGAAATAAAAAATAAACACTCTCTCAGATACTATACTGAGAGGCATGTGATGTTTAAAATGTTGATGTAACTGCTAGAATATGATGAGCAACATTATCCTATTGTGAACACACTGTCAGTGGCCTGCAGTGAAAAAGTATTCCTGCCATGTTTGTCATTCAGCGAGCATAGGCTTGGTTACCCTGGCAACCCTGGGGCTCTAAGGCAGACTCTTTAGATGCCCACCTAATTTCTCTTAGTGATGGGGTACACTTCATCTGATCTGCCTATCAGCAGGCAGCAGTGAAACTCTGTGAGAACAGGATGGAGCACAGGATGATCCATCCAAAGGAAAGAATAGGAATACCCCATGCATTAATGTATGATTGTATTGTACATATTGCTGAACTACAAACTGGCACGTGCTTATACAACGTGAGAAAAATCGGAATAGCCATTGATGATCTATATTTACAGGGACCAACAAGGACATATTTCACAGCTTTCGAAAGGGATACTGTCTGCAACACAGCACATCAACATGATCAGCCTGCAATGTTGAAATGGAGTGTCTCTCCGGTGACATCAACAGTGGCACACCTCTAGAATCTGTTAGAGGGCAATGGGTCCTTTAAGACCCCTGCAGCTACCAATTCCACACGGCCCTCTCAATAATGACCCTCCAAATTGAAATACCTTGATATAGTCGCCGTTGCTATGAGGCAGATTTCAGTATGACATATTCCTAGCTCATTCTGGTGGAATGGGGGTCTTTCTGAGGAGGTTCTGCATTCTTTCCATCTGTCTGCTGAGATAGCCCTGACTTCACCTCTCTCATCTGCCAGTCAAGTTAGCAGACTAGAACATCAGGCTGACAGGTCTACAGAAAAAAAAGAAGATCAAGTAATTTTTTTAAAGTTCAGGCACATTACTGTAAAATCCATATGAGATAGACATGTTAGTACTTTGTAGAATACAAAAGATACAAGAAAATATCAAAGCTTTCATATGATTTTTGTTTTGATCACTGCTACACGTCTGTACTGTGCATTTTACATTTCACATATTTGTCATGCACACATACATCACATGTCAGACAGCAACAGATTTCTCATGGACCAGTTTGTTTGATCCTACACAAATAGTTCAAAAGTCTTGACATTTACATCTTAGTGTCTTTTCTTTTTGCTAGATGTCAGCTTCGAAGATGATAGTGACGACGACATTGAAAATGAAGAGGCTGACTGCGGCAAGGAATACGTGAGTGATTTGTGATCCTCGCTCGGAGGCAACACACACATGCACACAGCAGTCATACACACATGCAAACATTCACTCACTCAAGCACTCACACCCAGACACAGTCGCACAGACAAAGACACAATCTGACACATGCAATTTTCCTCTGTAATTTCTCCTATATTAGTAAAACGGGAGCATATTTGACTGGTCCAGTACTTGTGAAAAGGAAGATGGTCTGTGCGTGCCGTTACTTCAATAACAGAGGGTAGTGCGTACGGCCCAATACATAACTGGGGCCAAGCTTCCTGCCATCCAGGACCTCTATACCAGGCGGTGTCAGAGGAAGGCCATAAAAATTGTCAAAGACTCCAGCCACCCTAGTCATAGACTGTTCTCTCTGCTACCGCACCGCAAGCGGTACCGGAGCGCCAAGTTTAGGTCCAAGGGGCTTCTAAACAGCTTCTACCCCCAAGCCATAAGACTCCTGAACATCTAATAAAATGGCTACCCAGACTATTTGCATTGCCCCCCCCCCCCCTTTATGCTGCTGCCACTCTCTGTTTATTATCTATGCATTGTCACTTTAACTCTACCTACATGTACATATTACCTCAATTACCTCGACTAACCGGTGTCCCCACACATTGACTCGGTACTGGTACCCACGGTATATAGCCTCGCTACTGTTATTTTACTGCTGCTCTTTAATTATTTGTTACTTGTATTTCTTATTTTTTTTAGGTATTCTTTCTTAAAACTGCATTGTTGGTTAAGGGCTTTTAAGTAAGCATTTCACTGTAAGGTCTACACCTGTTGTATTCGGCGCATGTGACAAATACAATTTGATTTGATTCGAATAACAGGACCTCTGATGCAGGCATAAATCAATGCCACCACCTCGCTGCTTCGTTCAAACCAGGCCCCCAGTGTCCGATCTGGAGCATGAAGTCACGAGCTCTGTTGGTCGCCTACTGCGTAGCAACCTAGCGGTGCCAAAAGCCCTGGTCTGCCCTAGAAAACCTATGTAAATTACGATTGCGAGAACGGCCAAACAATTAATAAATTGACGGCCTTTTTGGGATCTAAAATGTGTTCATTATGATCATATTCGATCCCCAAGGTGAATTATTTCAGTTTGATTTGAAATAAATAGTGACCCATTCTGACTACTACATTTGTCATCACACAGGATCACGTGCTGACACAGACCAATCACGGGCCGGCAGGCTACAATGAGCCTCGTGCCGTTATGCACGCTCTTTACACATGTGTCTCAGGCAGGATGAAAACGACTACATCGACCATGATCCTTTGCTAGTTACAGCCACTTTCACCATGATCCATTCAGCCCATTCAGCAATATGGCGTGCTTCAAATTCAAATACTTCCGGCTTCATGCGCCATTGGGAATTTTCCATAGGAATAAGTGGATGACGTCAGCGCTGCCACTATCTACAGGTTTGAATGTTTATGGTTCAAACACACTGAAGCCCACATTATCCTCCTCCCTCCAAACATATCCATTGCATTGTATGGCCCTCATCTGATGTGGCCAGTGGCTAGGCGCGGTGTGGCTGTTTGTGAATAGCAACATTTGGCACGCTGCAAAATCGACTTGTTGTGGGTAGAGAGAGAGGAGGAAGGAAACGCCATGGTATCAGATCCATGCTGACAAACACCAGCAGGCACATCTATTATCTGACACATTTGTGTATGTAAAGCAGCAGGAGTGTTGTGCTCTACTGGGTTATTGCTGTCTTTATGTCTGAGCGCTGTGTGCTGGTTTGCGGTTAGCATCCAGGCCCTGCTGCTGGACACTGTCATAGACAGGGCTCTAACAGATAGAGACTGTCCTTAAATGGCCTCACCCACGTAATCTGATATAGCCCGACTCTCTGTCGAGTGAATGTGTTTATCATGCTGCTATTGCACTGTTCAGTGCAGGACATTATGTGTCTGAGGAGTTGTTGTCTGTTGAGAGTGCAGACAAATAAAACAGAGGTCATGTTTTCCGGATGTGTGCGATGCTGCATTGATGTGGCGGTAGAGCTGGGACGATAAAACGGAAATGATCGACACCGACCACTTATCGTGAAGATTTTGCTCATATTGTTCATTCCAATAAATAACCTATAAATAACCTATAGGGCCCTACTAAAGAAATGTGAAGTTTGAAATGAAATACGTTTGCTATTATGGGTGATTGTTAATGGTACAATTGATAGCTACAACATTCAAAGTAGCAGTCGTGGTTTTAAAGGTCATATTTAAAAAAATACTGCGGTGCACATTAGAGGCAATCAGCAGTTGAAACAATAACAAAGCGTTTTCCCCACCACTGTTTGGTTAGAAAGTGGTGGGGTTGGGGCTGGATAAATGTAACCACTCTCAAATTCAAAGACAGAGCTATGGATGCAAGGACTGACCATCCATGATATCAAAATGATAGTTTTAACCATGTTGAGGTTATACAGTGTTTGTTTATATTTACTCTGTTGACAAATATTTTTGTAAAGCAAGAGTATATTTTGGGTTCTGATGGGTTATGTCAGTTCAACTAAGCTCATGAGGCATGTATAAGTTATATTCTTAAAGAATAAATGGGTACATATCGTTAATTTATAAGTAAGAAAATGTATGTAGCAACTGCTGATTGCCCCTTTATTGTTATAAATGTATCTTTCAATTGATCGTGATCGTGATAATTCAGTCAATTTATCATGATATGGATTTCTGTCCATATCACCCAGCTCTATGTGGTGGTTACAGCTCTGTGTGTTCGTGCGTGCGTTTGTGCGTGTGTGTGTATGCATGTGTGTGTATAACCCCGACAGGATGATGACCTGGAGTCAGATGTGAACAAGCTGCGGTCCCGGCCAGAACCTGACAGGCCCCTGGAGCAGCTGGGTCAGTACGTCAGACTGTGTCCTGAACTCCACCACGACTTCCAGGTAAACTTTGTCCTCCTATGCCCTATCCCTCCATCTCTCCCATGGGAGTCCAGTGTCAGTGTCAGACATTGGTGGTCTGCTCTAAATAAGATGTTATTAATACCACATAACAGCAAATACCTGACTGACTCTCAGCAGTTTATGTCCATAACTACTTATTTATTGGTACAGTGTTTAATGTGTTTAATCAATTGTTGATTCTAGCAGGGCTCCAGAGCCCAGCCTGAGGTGGATATATATGTGTCCCATGTAGCTCAGTTGGTAGAGCATGGTGCTTGCAATGCCAGGGTAGTTGGTTTGATTCCCATGGGGGACAAATATGAAAAAGTCTGAAAATGTGTGGAGTCACTACTCTGGATAAGAGCGTCTGCAAAAATGTAAAATGAGTGTGCATTATGCCTATCCTAAAAGTCAATATAGGTGCTGACCCCACTTCTTAGGTAAACATTTTCTACTCAGCAAGACCCAGAGAGCCTGGGAAGTGGTCTGACTGTGAGAGGCTGATAGCTGGTGGCAGGGTATGACAGCCACTATTATCCTCTGATAAGCAAACTGTTCTCAGGGCAACACTCAAAATCATTAACCTCTATGGAACTTCTGGATAACAGGGTTTCGGGAGCAGAAGGATTCTAGTGAATCACAACAGGATTTCATAATTTGCATCAAATTGCTTGATGTGTATACTAAGACGTATTATTTTTTCATATTTTCTGTAGGATTGTCAGGGCAATACTAATAGGGTATCTAATTTCACAAGTGAGCTGATGGCATTTAAATTGCCCTTCTAACTTGATTGGCATGTATCAGGCAGTGTGATACCTTACCCCATGACACTGTGGTAGTCTTTAGACTGTTGTTGAGTTAAGGCAAATTGAAATGCCAACAAGCCTGTGGAAATGTATCTCCTCTCGCTGCATCTCTTCTCTCCTCCTGGCGCCACTCTCTTAATTTCAATGATATCACAAGATTAACTGCCTCTGCTGAAAAATTCTTCTTCCCCAATTAATTTGCGGCTGTCTCTCTCAACTGATGTAGTAATTCAGCATGCCATGAAACAACAAGACAATTAGGTTAGTTACATTCCCAGAATGCCCTTCTTCAGAGAGGGGGCAGAGATTACACAGAAAGGTCGAATGCATTTCACATTCATTGTTCACACAAAATAGCAGTGCATTTTAGTTTGCCTACTACAGTGTGTTCACATTGGATTGGTTTTAATTCTATGTAGAAATATGGCTCTGAACACAGCACTGGAAGTTCATTTTCTCTGAACATTGGTTGTGTTTGAAAAAGAGAACATCATTGCAATGCTTAGACAGGCGACATACAGTAGGCATAAATTATCCATTATTGAAGTTATACCTGACTGATTACATGTAATGAGGTTGTCGTATCTGCTGATCTCCATGATCAAAACATAGTTTATAGGCATACAGTACCTTGATACAGTGTAAAATAACCATGGTTCATTAATAAATCCTCAATCTGTTTCATTATATATTTCCAAGTCCAAGAGATATGGTTTCCCTGTCCTGGGGACTGTAGTATAGGCGTATGGGAGTGGAAGGCACTAGGCAGACAGGGGAGTCTTCTCTCCCTTACAGTCAGATGCCTGAGGAGACTGCAGCTTACTTTGATCGGGGCTGCTTGTATAACACCTCTCAATGAGACCCTGGGTGTCCATTCTCCAATTTTATCCCAGGATCTTCAATACATTCACTACAGCACAACTCCCAGGTGTTCCTCTAATTATGGCTTTGATTATTATGAGATGTTAGAATGTGAGCGCCGATTTCTGTCCTGCACCTGCATCATATCTACGGTTTAATCAAGAGAGATTCTAATGATGTTGTTCTGGAAATTGCAAACAACACAATCATATTTTCACCAGTCCCTTTTAATTTGCTGAATTCAGTAATCAAATTGAGATTTGATCTATAGTGTTTGTTTATGGGGCCTTTTTCATTTTAAATGAAAAGGATAAGTCACATTATTCCTGTGCTGCGAGAAAGCGAGCTGTTTTAATTTATATGCTATTTTGTTTCATTTTGTTTCACATGGTACACATTGCTTTGTTGAGTGCATGAAGCCAAACATGCATTATTAAAGCCCAAGAAGAATGATGCCGTTAACTTTTCCCTGAAACCTGCTTTGACTGCATAGTGCCCAGAGTTATAAAAAAAAATGTTTTAGTCATTTTTGCAGATGCTCTTATCAACTAGGGTTACGTGCCTTGCTCAAGGACACATCGGCAGATTTTTCACCTAGTCGGCTCGGGGTTTCGAACCAGCAACCTTTCGGTTACTGGCCCAACGCTCTTAACCGCTTTCTTTTTCTCTCCATCTCTCTCGCTCTGCTTCAATGATACCTACAGTATGCATTTCTGCATTATACTGTACATATCAATTGGTATTCAGCTCTTATTTTAATGTTAATGTGATGCGAAATGCAGTGAATCAGCAAGTGCGCAGTGCAAACACAGAAAAAACTCCCAAACTCATAAGTTTAGCATAACTGCTGAGGGCTAGAGGTTATGACAAAGAACACACAGTAAAAAATCTGGGTTTCCAGACATTCCCACATGCTTTAATTAACCTTTTACATGCTAATCAATGCCTGTGCCCATGAACACTAGCCGTTGACACACATCAACTTTCTCATAGATTCACAAGCTTCAAGGAATTGGTCTCCTGACTCCTCTCAGTTGAGTCATAGAACAATTATGCATAGGTTCTAAATTGATATTTAAGTTGCGAAATTGCAAGGATGGGGCCAATGATGCTTCATATTTTCTGCTTGTCAGCTGCTGTAATTGCTCGACCTCATCTGCTTTCAATATCAAAGGACAGACCACCTTTTTGATGTCACTGGGAATTGGACAATAAATATATATTCTTGGGGGCACCATCAGAGGGGTTCTATATGTTTTATTGACCTTAAGATGTATTTATGTTTTTACTACTGAATGCATTTGAATGTTCCTTTTTTATTCGATAAGATCCCTTGAGTTTATTATTTGCATTGAGTTCTTACGACGACAGTATATTTAGCTAAACATGGCTGTTGTGTACTTTAAATGTAACTAGAGGCTAAGAGATACCCACTGCCAAAAATAAAGGGTAGAACATCTTGAACACCATTTAGTTCTACAGAGTACTCTATGTGTCTTTCAGGACTTGGACTCGGACTCTGAGGTAGATTCGAGTTCCGATGAAGAGGGTCTACTCAATGGGGACTTCAGGACTGATGGAAGATCCAGAGTAAGTCCCAGAGATTCTCCAACCCATTCTCCTGTTGAGCACCCAGTCTCAACAGTAGAGGGAGACCAGGATTGCAAAGGAGAACCTCCAGAGAACCATCTGCAGGCCTGTGACTTCCACAGCCACTTCCTGTCTAGCTCCAGTGTGAAGCAGGACAGCCACCCCAGCATGGTAGACAGGCTGCTGGAGAAACACAGGGCCTGCATCCCTCACCATGACCCACGCATGTACACCGCAGCAGCAGCCCTCACCAAGTCCATCCCTGGGTATTCCATCTTAGCCTTCCCTGACTTCTGGGGACATCTCCCTCCACAGAGCAAAGAGCCAATGGCTGGAAGGAAACCCAATGTGCAAAGGTAGGTAGATGTCTCCATATAATAATAATAATATATATGTCTCCATATGTCAACCAATGGTTTTATATTTAAGTAAGTTGAAGGGAAAATGCCATGGAGGACAGAAGAAATAGCACTGCTGCGGCTCCCCCTAACTAAATTGCAGTGATTGATGAGTGTGGGAATGATTGAGCCATTTTGATGTATTCATCACGACATGATGGGAGGCCTTGTCTCAGTGTGGTACTAACCCATTAGACCCATCCCATCACTTCATTTGCATCAATCCCATTTAAAGAAGGAGTTTATGGAGCGTGTTGGAAGCATGGCAGGAAGGAAGATGTCAAATATAAGCTTGGTTCTCCCTCTTTCCCCACTGTCTTGATTCCTTTCTGTCTCTGTATCGTCAGCTGTTGCTCCTGTCACAGATGGCACAGCACAGATAGCATTCATCCTGTCAGTTGTCTCGGATTGATTTAATGTTTGGTGTGTGCCACCTTTGGAAAGTGGTTGATGGAAGCAGGTTTCTGGAAGTGATTGCCAGAAGAATTTTTGAGAAGAGACAGACATGCCGGCGTGATTAAGAATTATGGCGACATTTTTCCTGTCTTCTTGGATGGTCACCTCACTGTAGTGGTTTAACCGTCTGACACCCTTCATTGAGATGAACACAGTGTTCAGCACTGTGGGAATGTTTGAGGGGGTTTGTTACTAGTGATGGGGAAGAAATCGATACAGTTACATATCGGGATATTATTTTAGACAATATTATCATATCGTATTGTTTTGACAATATCGCAATATTATTTTTGCGCTAGCTGGCTGCACCAAAACTCCAGTATTTTTCCTTCATGGCTTGTTCTCCATCTTCTTTTTAAATAGGGAGCCAATTTGTTTTCCGCACCTTTATTTCCCTGACTGATCAAAACTCATTTTCTCATGCTCTCTCGGCAATATGTTAGGAACATCGAAACGCAACAAAATCCCAGTATCGAATTGCAATACAAATAGAATTGTGAAAATAGCAATACATATCGTATCGGCACCTAAGTATCGTCATAACATCGTATCGTGAGGTCCCTGGCAATTACCAGCCCTAGTTCTTACTTTGCTGTACAGTTTTCCTGGTTGAATATTTTAGATCATACTCTATTTCTACTGCTTTTTCTTCTTCTACACCCTACTACAGAGTAGTCAATGTAGTTAGTCATTTTGAGGGGCCATACACAACAGTGCTTGAAACAAATCGTTTGCTGCTGCTTTCTGCGGAGTGACTAATATAGGCTTACTGCATTACAATGTTATGTTGATTGTAACTGCCAAATTATTCTGTAGCGTCTGAGTCAGGTTCAAGTGCTCTTTTTCAGTGTGAAATACCGGAAATATTGTAAACAATAGCATGTCATTGAAGCGGCATATTAAATGCAGATTTATTTTGAGCGGTAGTGTTTCACACTTGAGCTGAGAACACAGTAGAAGCTTAGACTTCTCAAAGCTGTCAAAGTATTATTCAGATAATTTCTTACACTAGAACATGCACAGAAAGATGGGATTTAGCTAGTCTTGAAATGTTTTCCACATAATCTGATTTTGGCCTTATTTATAAGCGAGAGTGTACATGTAGTGTATTTGTATTCTGTTAAGTAATTCTTTATCCTTTTGATTATTATGCTTTGGTCATTTGTTTCTGAAGCTTTGGGATTTGTGAGTCTCAACAAATGCTTAAGTGTCATTGACGTGTGTAATCCATAATGGATAGATACCCACCTTTTGCTTATCATGATCTCAAGCAGCCAAGCTGTATAATTTGTCAGTGCACAGGATCTTTGTCAGTCCCTTTCATTCTACTGCTCTCTACTGAAGTCAGTCAACCCAAATGCATTCCAAAGTGCCAACCTTTTATTAAACACTCATTCAGTTATCTAATTAGGCTATGTGGCAGCTGCCCGGACCAAAACTTGTTTTCTTGGAGAACTTTTCAAGGTGCAAATGGCAGATTGTGTGGAAAGAACGTTTATTTCAGTCATTTCACAGTTCATTGTGCTCATCCTGGGAAGAGATAAGTCTATGTTAGCTCTATTTAGTGTCTTCTCTGCAAAAGCCATTTTTCGGGACTTAAAATGATTGACAGTCTGTGACATTTAGGTTGCACAGATGCAATTTTGTCAGGCGCTTTACTTTTTGGTAGTCTGTGTTCACATTAAATGGTTCTAAATATTTTTTAATTCCGCTTTCACCAGAAGTGTATATAAATTGAGATTTCCCTCATGTAAAACACATCTAAAGTTGATATTTTTAAGAAAAAACAAGTAGACTAATTTGATTTGAAGGGCATCCCGTCTGCTGGGCCCTGCTTTCTTAGAGAACATGAGAAAGTGTTTTCAGCCTTTCTTTTACTCTCTCTGACTCAGTGGGATGGTTACTGGCTGTTCTGTCCCCTCAGGACCCGGTGGGGTAGAGCCAGGGCAGTGGTCCTCACAGGCATGGCCTGATCAAACAACCACACCCTCAGGCTTCATGCGGCCTGTGTTCCCCTAGCCTCCTGGTGGATCTCCCAGCCTTTCTGATTGTCCTCTGGTGTATTTGTTTAGAGTGCTCTGAGTCAGAGCGCCCTGGACGGGGATGAGGAGGGCTCTGTGGCTGCAGTGGAGACTTTTCTCCTGCCCGTCCTGTAGTCCTATATAGACGAGGAAAGGGATGGCTGTCTGGTGCAGTGCTTCTCTGTGCCCCGCGCCTCTCCTCTTCAGTTGGGGAGTGATGAGGGACCTTGGGGAGGTGGTGAAAGGAGAGTAGGAGGAGAAGAGGAGAGAGTGAAGCGCACCACAGTCTCTCTCCAGCTACAGTGCTGAGAGAAAGGAGGTACTATATATGGCACGCCCGTTGCTGTGCTGACTCACCACTTTACTACACAGAGAAACTAGGTCTGCAGGGGTTGGAGGCATTTTATATTTAGTTTGGGGAAATATAGAAAAGTCCAGTCGAATTGCAACATACACTGAGTGGACATGACATGGATTGACCAGGTGAATCCAGGTGAAAGCTATGATCCCTTATTGATGTCACCTGTTAAAGGTGGATTTTTTGGTGAGACATGGATTGTGTATGTGTGCCATTCAGAAGGTGAATGGGCAAGACAAAATATTTAAGTGCCTTTGAACGGGGTATGGTAGTAGGTGCCAGGTGTACCGGTTTGGTCAAGAACAGCAATGCTGCTGGGTTTTTCATGCTCAACAGTTTCCCGTGTGTATCAAGAATGGTCCACCACCCAAAGGACATCCAGCCAACTTGACACAACTGTGGGAAGCATTGGAGTTAACATGGCCCAGCATCCCTGTGGAACGCTTTCGACACCTTGTAGAGTCCATGCCCCAATGAATTGAGGCTGTTCTGAGGGAAAAAGGGGGTGCAACTCAATATTAGGAAGGTTCCTAATTTTTTGTACACAGTGTACATTTACAGTATACTTCCAGGGTTTATGAACACTAATGTAATTGTTTAACTCAATGAGACTATCATAACATGCTTTAGATTACATAATGCTGTACTATTTGGACCATTCATTTTGATGATAAATCATTATTTAAGCCAGTATTAGCAAATCTAAGAGAGTAATAGAAGCAAGATACCTTTATGTATTTAGGAAAGTAATTACAGAACCATAATTAATAAGATAGATTATGTATTATCCTTGGTGAATATGTACTCTACTCTGTCTCTGACAGGAAAATGGTGTTTAAGGATGTCCAGCGTCTCCTCTACCCTGAGGACATTATTCATGAAGTTGTGTTTGACCTGGAGGACCCCAGGTGAGTGTTAACAAATCAGCCACACTCTCTAGGACTGATGCCACTCCTCTACACAGGCATTTATCATATGTCCCTATCCTCCTATGGATTGTTAATGGATGTCCGCCATAGGTGGTTGAGATGGGGAAATATCTGCTGAAATATCTTGCTTGTTATACAGACCAAATGTTGGAACAGCAGAGCACTTTAGTGCATAGGTGTGTGTCTAATGGAAAGAGAACATTGAGTAGAGATATTTCTGGGCTCTGCTGCTGCAGACTCGCCTGTTTTGATTTGACAGTTGACTGCAGAACTGCTTTTTAAGTGCTGTGGAAATGGAATATGTCAGAGGTATAGCATGGATCCTGTAAGAGCAGCTACACCATCCTGACTGGTGCTGTGTTCTTACTGCATGCCTGATAATCAGAGCATCGCCAGGCACTCTCAGCTAGCTTATGTGTATAATGAGAAACCTTGGGTGCCATTTTCTGTTACTGGTCAGACTGATAATGGATGGGTCCGGTCACTGAAGTACAAAAGCTTAAAATTCAAAATGACCATTACCCTCCTAGTCATTTTTGATGTAGTCAGGTACTCTGTATTAATGTACCCCCCTCCATCCCCAGCTCCCAGGGCTCTCCTGATCACTCCGACTCCCTGCGCTTCTTCTCCAAGTTTGAGTGCGGAAACCTGCGCAAAGCTGTGCAAGTCCGTAGGTATGCTTCTCCGCTTTGTTCCAGCTCCTTCCTGAAAGAGACCTGACTACAAGCAGCATATTCCCCTCAGGGCTTACTTACGCTGCATTAGAAATCAAACAGCATCTCTAACCTCTCCTTTTGGTTCTGGAAGGAAGGTGTCCCGTTGACATATTTCAGATCAAATTAAAGGTTTAGTCTATACTTGGACTGGAATTTCTTTAAATAATACATAAAGTCTTTGTAAAACCGCTACACTATAGAACAGATAGAATACATCATAGAGGGAAAGACTTATTTCTTCATGATGTAGGATGTGTCCCAAATGACACCCTATTCCCTTTATAGTGCACTACGTTTGACAGGCTCTGGTCAAAAGTAGTGCACTATACAGGGAATAGGGTGCCATTTTGGATTAATCCGTAATCTCTGTCTTCAACCTCCTCCCTCCTCCTCAGTCACGAGTACGATTTGATCCTGAATGCGGACGCCAACTGCTCCCAGCACCACCAGTGGTTCTATTTCGAGGTCAGCGGTATGGCGGCCAACGTGCCCTATCGCTTCAACATCATCAACTGTGATAAAGCCAACAGCCAGTTCAACTACGGTAAGCACAAATAGCCAGTATAATGACACCTCCCTGGATAAGCACTGAGGTAGATGATTGTCAAAAATAGGTATTTTAGGACCTCTGTATTGTTGATCTGTCTACACGTTGGGGGGTTGGTGGTGGGTCCTCAGTCCCCCTCACTGTGCCATTCCCAGTCCCCCACACACAGGGCTCCTTCCTTCTCATCCTCGGCAGTTCTAGAACTCAGCGGTGGGCCTGGCCACAATGGCACTTCCTAGAAATGTGTAATTGGAAAAAAGTACAATGGCATTTTAAAGTCCTTTAGGGAGTATACGTGCTATAGATCTAGTAAACTGTATGTGCTCCCTGTACTGTGTGCTCCTGTCTAACGGTACAACGTTCTGTGTGGTTTACGTTGTTTTCTTATCAATCTGTTCATTATTGTGTAGATAGGTGTAGTGTACAGTACCTAACAAATGGCTTTCTGTCTGTCCCCAGGGATGCAGCCTGTGCTGTACTCTGTCAGAGAGGCTCTGGAGGGACGACCCAACTGGATTAGAACTGGAACCGAGATCTGCTATTACAGGTTAGTGACAGGAGGACACTTATGCAATATTTATTTTAGTATCACTCAAATAGGCTGCAGATACCTTTTTAATGATAGCTAGAAGAGTGAGATTTGCCATGTAATTTGGTGCATCAACACACCATTATTTATTTAGTGATATCCATTGCAAGCATATTTTAATGGCTTGTTTGTTAGAGTTCGCTTTATTCTTTAGCTAGCAATACAAGCGCTGTCAGTGCTGACACAATATTGCTGTCCCTGCAGTAGACTTCTCTAAATGGCATAACATTTTGTAACTTGAGTAATACTGTTTTTGCAGAAACAGCTTCTGTCCGAGCCGAGGCCGAAAGAGCTCTTCCTTCTACACCCTGACCTTTACCGTGACCTTCAAACACAACGAAGACGTGTGTTACCTGGCCTATCACTACCCCTATACCTACTCTGCCCTCCAGGTACAGTGCTCACCCTGCTGTGTGTGTGTGTGTGTGTGTGTACATACACCCACATCAGCCTTGAGGTAGTCTTGGCATTCTTCTTCCAGAGCATGTGTCCAGTGTGGTTATTTTGGATGTGTGTTACGTTCTATTTGCGTTAGCAATTATGCCCCATGCATCACGGCAGTTTAGTTTACAGGCCAGTGGTTATCGCTGTGTTTCAGAGTCACCTGCAGGTGCTGCAGCGGTCAGTGGACCCTCGCAAGGTGTTCTTCCGGCAGCAGAGTCTGTGTAACACACTGGCTGGTAACCCCTGTCCTCTGGTCACTATCACTGCCTGCCCCTCCTCCAAAAGCTGGAAGGACCTGCATCAGCTGCGTGAGTCTACAAAACCACATCCCACTGCACCTTTGCTGTGTGTGTTTGCGAGCATGCGTGTGTGCACATCACGTTTTGTCCTGTGTGTGTGTGTATGTGTGTGTGTGTGTGTGTGTGTGTGAGAGAGAGATTACTCAAAGAAACTCATAGCAGCAGATATAACACAGACAGCTCCTGTCAGAGCAAGAGTTGTGATGTGGAGAATGCAAGGTGATAGACTCACTGCCAGTGCCAACTGTTGACTTACCACATGATACATGCACTGCTGGAGTCAGAGGAGAAAATAAATAACACTCATAGTTACATTGCTTTGAATCCAAGTCAAACAAATGGGCCAGATAGAAGGTGAGTGAGAGGGCTTTGAAGTGAGACATGTAATCCCTCTGAAGGACAGTGTGTTTATGTCTTGGCTTTCGTCATGGCCTTGTGGACATTCTTATTAAGTTTAGGCTGATTCCTTTACAGGCGATGATGATGCTGTATGAATGAGAGAGGAGCAGTCTGAGCTGTGTGTCTGGCTTGGTTTGAAAGAGGTAGCGAGAGACAGAGACAGACAGAGGCTGGGTGATGGTAATGGATGTGTGGAGTGGGGAGAGGGAGGGAGGGACAAGCTGACCCAGCTGTGGGACACAACCAGGGCCGTGCCACCGGGGAGGGGAGCGCTGTCTCCATCCTGCCCCCACCCTCCCCAGCCTCCACCCGTCCCCCCACCTCCCCTCCCTCCCAAGCCTCCCCACCAGCCTCTCCCGGGCCTCTCTCCACCCTCCCTTGCCTCCCCATCCCTCCACATCTCTCCCCGCCCTGCCGATTACCCCCATCCTCCCCAGCCTCCCCCCGGCCCGACTGCTCCTGCTGATGAATATTTAGGGGAGCCCCCCCCACAGCCAGCCTGCTAGCATATGGCTGTCTGTAGAGGCACAGGAATGCCTTCTCAGATCTGCACCATTAGCGCTGATAGTGGAAACCTCGAAGGGAGCAAGATTGTGACCCTTGATTGGGTACCAGCTGCCTTTATGGTGATCAAAGGAAGGTTAGCGATGCTACTTCTGTTTACTAGTAGCTGCAACTATAACAGTATAATAGGGTTGTTGTAGCTACTTAGCTATGTTTACTGCTACCGATAAAAATAACACCATAGTAAGCCACATAAACAGCTGAATAATGTCTCCTGTCTAGAATAGGGATGATATAGCATTACTAAATGTTGCCCCCTAAAATAAAGTGCTTCCAAGTTTCCAGGTATCAGGGGTTTAGTATAGATTGGAGAGACTACTCCTCTATACATTCTGTCAGCCTGAGACAAATAATAGATCTTCTCAGTTGTTCCTCAGTGCAACATGACCATGCCATGATATGTAGCCTAGCGGTTAATACGTGCGTTGGGCCAGTAACTGAAAGGTTGCTGGTTTGAATCCCCGAGCCGGCAAGGTGGACAAATCTGCCTTTCTGCCCTTGAGCAAGGCAGTTAAACCCCAACAACTACTGCTCGCCGATGACATGGATGTCGATTAAGGCAGCTCCAAGCACCTCTCTGATTCAGAGGGGTTGGGTTAAATGTGGAAGACAGATTTCGGTTTCATGTATTCAGTTCTGCAACTGACTAGATATCCCCTTTCCATAATGTATGTAATCTATTATAATAGCTACATGCACTATACAATAATCCATGTTTTCAACAGACAACATGCATCTTCTACAAATCAATCAGTTTGTCCTCCCCTGCCACTCTACTAACACATCACTCTGCAGTGTGGTGCATCAATCCAGCCATGTTAGGGTGGGAAAGGCTGTAATTGGCTGATTCAGCAGCAACGCTATGGACTTATTCCCATTAGGGATATTAAGAGTGCTGTCTGTCAAACAGGGACCTTTAAGTTGTGTTTAGGCCTATAGTACATTAAGTTAATGTTTCGTGGTGCTGCCATGACAACCTTGTGAGGGGATGAGGAGGGCATTTGAGAAGGTCGGTCCTAACTCCTGTACACACATTCATACCCTTGTTATGTAACACATTTATAAACTAATGCTATAATTATGCCCCAATGAACACTATGCAAGTCAATTGCACTGCAGATCACCTCTCTAGTGGTATAGTAGTCGGCCATAACATTAACTACGTTTGGTGGTTTTATTTCATTAGGGCTGATATTAAATCAATGATACTTAGCTGTCTCCCACACCCATCACAACAAGCAAATGAAGACTAATTTGTAATCTGATATAATCATAATATTTTGTGTAGGTCATGAATAATTGCTTGCCACTAAATGTAATAAAGCTTTGTGTTTCCTCCTAAGACAGATTGATGACTGTCACGGTGAGAAAGGGTCATTTCATTTTGTGACAGGTCAAGTGTGGGTGTGGGTGTGGGAGTGGGTGTGGGAGTGGGTGTGCATGGAGAGTCCTGTGATAAGAGTAGCTTGAGGAGTTTAAACAAATCAAATAAAATTGTATTGGTCGCATACACATATTTAGCAGATGTTAATGCGGGTGTAGCGAAATGCTTGTAAAAACGTTCTGGGCTAATAATGTGAGAAATAAGCTTCGGGTTCAATTGGTTTCTTGTTTGTTTGCCAATCTGAAATAGCTTTAAACACAGAGGATGTTGTTTCCATAGGAAAAAATATGTTATTGTGTTAGTGTGGGTGGAAAGATCATAGAAATAGAATGAATAGAATGGGCTTGGAACCTCTAACCCTGGCAATTTGAATGGTAAATTAATGGGTACACTCGCAATGGCTGCCTGGTATTCTGATGCAATAATTTCCATGGTAATGTAGAATGTTCATTCAAATGATGCTAACTAATGTGGCTCATACAATGGAATGTCTTTTGTGTAATGTCAGTTGAGTTGATTCAACAAATCACAGCACAGGTTGATGGGTACACTTCCTGCTTTTACTTCCTGCTTTGCGTCTATGGGTACACTCGCAATGGCCACCAGTCCACCCATTATGCCATAATTGACTTGGATGGGGATGCCCGTTCTATTCATTCTATGTCTATGGGAAAGATACTGTAGGAGTCAGAATAGATTGTCTTTGTCAACATGATTACTGTAGCCTCATTACGTACCTGATTTAAACTTAATTTCAATCTAATCAAATCGGGTTTGAAATATGCACTATTATTAAACAAATTAAGGCATGTACTGGTAAATAAATACATAGTATTGTTGTTGAGCTTGGAATGTTAAATAGAAAATGTCCCCTCTGTTTGCAATACATTCTCTATATACTGTTATTTTCACCATCTGCTCTCTGATTCTCAGTATGTCTCCTGATATTTGACGAGTCCGTCATAACGCTCACATTTATCACACCCCATTGGTCAGATAGCCTGGTCGAGGTACATTAGGTGATAATTACTTTATCACATGAATGATCGACTTGGCTCCCCCATCACCCCCATCACCCTCATAACACACTGTCACCACAGTCAGCAGTTGAGGAACAAACTTTGGTGCCGGGTTTTAGTAAATACATGCTCAGAATGTATTAGGCTTTTGGTGATTTTCATTCCTAAAGTTATTCACAAGGTGTACCCAATGGAATGATACTGTACGAACTCAATGACTGATGAACTCAATCAGAATGCTGTTTTCTAGAATGTCTGAAATGGGCTCAGATCTGAGCTTTGGGCAATGTTATAATAGCTCTTTGAATAGGTCGATTTATTCTCCCTTTTGTTGTCCTGTAGCTTGATTCAGACATGAATTGTGTCTTTCATACTGTATTGAACTCATACTGGTGATCGAACACATTGTGAATTGGTATGAAGTACAATCTCAATTGATCTGGCTCTCGTTTAACCCTGATAAGTAAACAATAACAGTTTTGTTGAGGTCTGACCCCTGGAATCTATTGGAGTGAAACTAGTCTGAAATATGATATTGGTACACAAGCCTCCCAGTCCCAACAACCAGGCACATTTCACTTTCACACGGAGAGAAATAATGAAAAAGTTACCTCCCTTTAGATAGCTTTTGGCCACACTGTCATGCTAATTGAGATTATGTTTGATAATTAACAAGCTCTGAAATGAGCCTGAGTGCAATTGCACTGGAACATTTTTAATTAATAAAATGGAAAATTAAAGCTGCATTTTCAATAGCTTTGCGGGGCAAATTCATCTTATGATTATAAATGGACAACCCTGATTTGTACTAATTAGACCTGATTTGCATATACAGGAAAGGATAACAGAGATTGGTTTTGATTGCTCAAGGCCCCCTTTGTACTTCTGCGTACATGTGAATGCGAGGCAGGCAGCCTCTGCCAATATCGTGTTTGTCTCACTAACTGCCATTTGATCAGGGATTGCTTCAATTTAAAGTTTCAGTAACTTTCACTCACAGTGTGTTGCCTCCTCCTCACCTCAGGTGATGCACAACATACCAGCTGGCTGTTTTGAGGGAACCATTTCTGCATCTGACAGCTATCTGGGGATGATTTTAGATTGCTGAGGCTGAAACTGTGACGATCGTGTCAACATAGACCTGGTTATGTATGCACACATCACTGTAAGTCGCTCTGGATAAGAGCATCTGCTAAATTACTCAAATGTAAATGTTATTACTAACCAGGGTTTTTCCTACATAGGAAACCACTTGATCCAGGAAAAGGACCAGACCTTTAACTCTCCTTTTAAGCTGCAGTCTTTCGTATTAGGATTTGTTTGATCTGTTATTGTGGACCCAAGTGATGGGGCGTCATGGATGGATGGTTTGATATTGAGATAGCCTTACAAGAATAGGGACAGGCAGAGCTTTGAATCACAACACAAGGGACCATTGAACTAATGTAAAAACCCAGACAAGCTTTACATTGACATTTTAGTCATTTAGCAGACACTCTTATCCAGAGCGACTTACAGTTAGTGAGTACATACATTTTCATACTGGTCCCCCGTGGGAATCGAACCCACAACCCTGGCGTTGCAAGCGCCATGCTCTACCAACTGAGCTACACGGGACTACTTTACACAGTGTATCAAAAGCATCTGAGTACAGCTTGTCTTCATCTCAGTAACAACAAGTTCACACCAGAACACATATGGCATTTTTTTATGCTGTCTTTTGTTTTAAAAAGCAAGCGTTTCATGGCCAGATTTATTACCTGGTAGAGTGGTTGTAGAGTCACCCAAAGGGACTAAAGTGTGTCACTTAATCATCAAGGTGCTCAGTGAGAAAGCCCTTGATGGAGCCTCCAACACCACTTACGCCTCATGGGAGATGACGGATGCACCTGTCCAAGTGGGTGAGTAGCAGAGAGCACAGATGCATCAACAACCACCACTACTCAGTACATAGAGGAAAGGAAAGGACCTGGGAGTGGGTTGGCAACCAGACATTTAATGTCAACTTGTTACCTTCACATTTCCACAAACAAGCCATTTCTTTCAGGCATGTTCAGTCAATTCATAGCAATTCATCGCCCTAGAAAAGTAGGATAATTGTGCTGTTTGCGGTCAAGTGCATTATAATGGAAGGATAAGTGGTTGTGGTGAATGATAAGCTAATGTTAACTGAATCGAGGGGCTTTTACGGTGAATGTGGTTATTGTATTTTAAAAGTGGTTATTTTCTGAGTGTTTCTGTTGCCTAGACTACAGGACGATAATAATTTTATGAAATAAAATGCATACTTTATAGTGGTCCAGGCTTTATAATCTGACTGCAATATGTGGATTTACTCTTAAAGGACAGTTATTGTCAAAATGTACACCACAGAGCAGGGGAACTCAAGTACTAGGTCCGGTCACACAAATTTCCTAGGTGGCAAAGGTCCGGATGGATAATGTAATTTAGCGGCGTAGTAACAAACCCCCACCTCGCAACCCATGCGACCCCAAACTGTTCACACCCCTCTTGTTGGCGGAGAGAATTTAAAAATGTTAAAGCTAATTTCCCACAATTCTACACATTTAGCTTTTTTAGCTTTTTTTTCCTGTTTTAAAGCTAATTTCCAGCAATTCTATGCATTCTTCCATGTCTTATGTGTGTTTATATGATACCAGGGGTCTAAGCCTGACTGAGAACAAAAAATAAAAAATATATTTAAAAACATTCGGGACCTGCAGTCCGTATTGACCCCGTTCTGGGTCCAGATCTGGTCCACGGTCCGCCAGTTGAGTATGGAGACCATAGAGCAAATGTTCTGCAGATTAACACACTCATAGGTCCTCTGTAGCTCAGCTGGTAGAGCACAGCGCTTGTAACGCCAAGGTAGTGGGTTCGATCCCCGGGACCACCCATACACAAAAATTTATGCACGCATGACTGTAAGTCGCTTTGGATAAAAGCGTCTGCTAAATGGCATATTATAGGAAAACACACAATCACACATGCACATATACACACATTTGAAAAAGACAAACAAGTAATTTGAGGATGTTGTATATGTGCTCAGATAGCCAGTAGGATAGAGAGACAAAAATACATTTCCAACCGGTTCTCCGTATGACAGCTTGGCTGATAATGCCTGTGTGCCCGAGACAGGTCCATATCAAAGAGAAGACTCACAACACACATGGCCTGGCTGTGTGCCTCTCTCTACCTACTGCTGCGAGTGTAGGTAGCTTGGCTTGGCTTGCGTCAGATTGGCAAGGAGAACTGCTGACGACCCTGATCGCTTGATGCCTTTCAGAACACGCCTACACCCCTCCAAGCTTTATACTTTACATGTGCCAAGACCAAGTATTATTAGGCCCTGAATAGAGAGGATGAATGGAAATGGGGTCAAGGTTACGGTAGATCTGGAGAGGAATGTGTGAGAGCCTACTGTTATAAGTCTGTTTGTGTGGTTCTCCAGTTAGGAGTTCATCCTAGTGTTGCTGCTTGTTTGATTAATTTGTGCGGTTGCACCATAAGAAGATATTACAGTTCAGTAGCGTAGGTTTGACTTGTTGAGGAATAGGAAACACTCAAACACCACGGATAGGTTACACATACACTACCTCACACAAAAGTGTGTGTATATGAAAGGGAGTTGTGGAATCTTTTTCTTCTTGAATCGAAATGTAAATTATCAATTTTTCCAGGCTGAAGCAGGCTGCTATTGCAGGGAATTGAGCCCCATGCTTTTGGCTGATGTGATATTTATCACTCTAATTATATATTCTGGACTCTTCCACAAGATGCCTGCATTCCCGCTCAGTCACCTTTGTACGTTCAATCTATTTCAGTTTGCAAAAGCCTCAAATAAATCGTATGCTTTGCAATTACATTTTTCCCCTCCAACGTGTTTCTTTTCTTCATTCCATTTATATCATATCATTTCACTCTGCATTGTTATGCATTCGGCTATTCACTCATAACGTATCATTGTTGTCAAAACTGGACAGCCTACAGCCAAATTATGGCTGGTTAAATTAAGACGAAAGTATGAGAATGCTGCTTTATCTCATTTTGTTTTACAAAAACAAATTACTTATTGCTCAAACCTGATTGCTCATGCTCATATGGATTCAATTAAATATAGAAACGAAATGGAGCATAAAGAAGGTGTACACTTTACAGGCCTTGCAGAAACTCATTACTGAGTGATCAATGCAGGAGTCAGAGGAATTAGTCTCTTCCGTGGCTGTCTTTTGTGGCGTGGCAGCCCTGGCCGCAATTGCCAGGCTAAATTAAAATTGTATGTGCCTCTGAAAGCATATCCATCTTCTCCCTTTTTCAAAATCTACATTTTCACAGGACCTGCTGTATAGATTCTGCCCTATAGAAGCACATACGGAATGTATTACAGGCTTCAGAAATGTGATTATCTTTTTCAAAACAAGGGACCTGAATAGGACAGGCGATCATTTTGAGTAAACCTTAACAATACATGTGTGTTAAGATGTGGATTTATGGTTTGTAGAGAGCCTTGTTCCAACATAGTGGAAGAAGGGGTGGCTTGAGGATTTACTTATTTACTGTAAAGAGTGTTACTAATCCTCTTCAATGTGGATATTGGTGAACTAGCAATCACTGTGTAACTCTGTCTCCCCCTCTCTCTCCACCCCCCATCCCTCCCCCAGGGAACCGTCCGTGTGTGGTTCTGACAGCACGGGTCCACCCTGGGGAGAGTAATGCCAGCTGGGTGATGAAGGGTACCCTGGAGTTTCTGTGTAGCAGTGACCCGGTGGCTGAGACCCTGAGGGAGGCCTACATCTTTAAGATTATCCCCATGCTCAACCCTGACGGGGTCATCAACGGCACGTACGTACTCTGCACTCTGACACCCACCCTGACCTTTGACCTCTATCCTCAGACCTACCTGTCACCCTCCATGTTAACTAGTACACGGTCATTTAGCTAGGCAGTCCAGGAAGCTAACCTGATGTCCAGGTTACCACAGGGTTATCTTACTGACACAATGGGTATGCAATGTCAAGTGAGTCTGTGGCATCTTCATACTGTCAATAGAGAAAGCAGAATTAACAGGAAGGGAGTTTGAGCCACAGGGTTGGAGTCAAGTCCAACTCAGAAAATACATTTTGGAGTTTGGCCCCTTTTCATTACATTGTATCGATGCCTTTGCAAGTGTAAACCTGTTTAGTAGTACCAGTACTTAACAAAAGCTACAGCATCATATTGGTAGTCTTATTCATGGTCTGGAGGTGATCAATAAACCTCTTCACCCCTCTGTACCATTCACTGACCTGACTCCTTACTGACGCCATGTAGGAACTAGATCCAGTCAGAGCTGCAGTCTTTCCATTATCACCAGGCTAGTGCTCAGTGAGCCTAAGCAGAATAATCATTGATCAGACTGTAGCTTATTACACACTGCTTGTTTGGGGCTAGAGAGAGATGGACTCAATAGGGACAACAACTTGCTGCTGTAGCTCATGTTGTCTAAAACCATTCCCACTTCTCTACAGTGACCAGGTTTTAGAGGCTGCAATGAGAGTAGAAGATTATGATTTTTAACGCAACAATAAACATTAAAGGTGTCTTCTAAATACTGTATGCAGAAATCCCCTAAACTCAAATATATGTTAATGCCGTTAAAGTACATATACATGTTGAAGTGTCATAACCCTTTGGAATGGAAATTGTGATTTGATATGTTGAAAGGTCACATTTGCTTATATCAGTTTCACCACAGATCTCAGGAAGACAAAAATGCACTTTACATAAAGCAGAGCTAATCTGAGATCAGAGCTGTCTGACTATGTTAAACCATCGTTTAATTTCCTGTTTTGTTCATCGAGCCATGCCATGAAAAAGAAGACACAACATTTACTTTGGCTTGAACATTGCACTTATTGAAATACGTCTTCCGCTTGCATTTCTACAATCCATCTCCCTTGGCAACTGATTGCGGTGTCAAGTTGTTTGCTGTTCGGGGAACACAAACACAAACTTGTTTCACTATCTTGACTCTCTGCTGCTATTTTCAGCTCACACATACAGCATGAATTATTGGGTCTTCAGATATGATAATTGCTATGAGTCTGAAAGCCCAATCTGCATCACACAGCTGGTCTGACCAGAGGGAGAGGGAGATGTAAACCGAGCTGACTTTTTGACTAACAGCCTTTTGCTTTGCTGTTATTTTCATGATTGCAGAGAGAGAGGGTGATGACAGTGTGCTAGCTGCTTGTATTTAGCTGGGGACCGAACAGTAAGAGGTGAGAACAGAGTAGTGTGTCAGTAGGGAATCCACTAGTGTAAAACCAGGAATAGCACATGCACAGCCACATCCCTATGTCTGACTGTGACACTCACTGTCTGACAGCTTTCATGTGAAATCCCCCGTGCTCTGTGCAGCAGCATCCTGCCCAGCCGTGCATGTCAGCGCAAGCAGCTATTTACTTAGACATTGGTGTGAAATCTGAGAAGACGGGGAAACCAAGTGTATCTTTCATACCTTCAGTGGCAGGTTTTGCAAATGCATTTAGAGCACCCTGAAATTGGGCATTTGAGGGCAATGCTGTGAAAGACGAATGATTGATTTTCTCCAATATAGCATATTGGACAAGCCATTTGAGGTTGGAGCATGACACATTGGGGTCCATTGTTGACAAGGGAAGTATGTGTTCAGTGGTGAATGCTGCTCAATGTTCCAGACTGCCAGATGATAACTAATTTAAATGTTAGTAATTTAGCAGATGCTCTTATCCAGAGCGACTTACAGGAGCAATTAGGGTTAATTGCCTTGCTCAAGGGCACTTCGACAGATTATTCACCTAGTCGGCTCGGGATTCGAACCAGCAACCTTTCGGGAGGCTACCTGCTGCCCGTCTAATAAAACATAAATACTCCACAAGTGGGTTACTAACATCACCATGCACACACCATGGAATTGCTTGATGTTTTTGTTTCTTTGTTACGTCTAATGTGTTCCGTTAGAGGAATTAAGCATCAGTTAATAAAACTCAGTGAGCATTTGAGATATTTGACACAAAATGTCATCATTAGATCTGAGCGGTTAATTGGCCCTGAAATTGAATTCGTTTTCTGTGAGTGATGATAGAAGACGTTGGCATTGCACGGCGCCATATCACTTCTGATACACTGCTTTAGTGGGAGATAGGAGATATGAAGACTTAGGGTTCAGTGTTGGGGAGCACTGAACAAAAATATAAACACAACATGTAAAGTGTTGGTCCCATTTTTCATGAGCTGAAATAAAAGATCCCAGAAATGTTCTATACGCACAGAAAGCTTATTTATCTCAAATTTGGTGTACGAATTTGTTTTCATCCATGTTAGTGAGCATTTCTCCTTTGCCAAGATAATCCACCCACCTAACAGGTGTGGCATATCAAGAAGCTGATTAAACAGCATGCTCATTACACAGGTGCACCTTGTGCTGGGGTGGGTGGGTCTATGCCCTCCCAGGTCCACCCAAAGGCTGCGCCCCTGCCCAGTCATGTGAAATCCATAGATTAATAGGCTAAACTACACATTCTATTAACATCTGACCCCAAAAGGATCTGTTATTGCAATTTATAGTCTATGACATTTCCGATTTACATATGATAATTTTTCACGAAGTAATTTGGATGTAGTGAACTACTTTTTCAAAGTAACTTTAGTTAAATAAACTATATTTTTCTTAAGGGTAGCTTTAGTGTAGCTTAACTTCTTCCATTGTGAAGTAATTGGTAGCTTGGTAAACTATATTTTTAGAGTAGCTTCCCTAACACTGCTTGTGTTGCCACAAAGCTTTTCCACGTGTCTGATCAGAGAGTGTGTGTTGGAGCAGCATGCTCTGTACAGCTCTAGACCTGGCTCCGGCTGTCTGGTTGTACTGCACCTATCCTGTCTTCACAGATGGCCTGAGCATTTTTGTTTGCCCTATTTTTCCTACATTGTTTTGTTCCTATTTTAATGATGTAACGTGTGTTGTGACCCATGTACTAATTCTCACTTGAATTCTGACCTGGCCATGCTCTGAAGGCAACCCACACATGTCCTGGATACTTTGAATGCTGCTGACTCTGCTTGGGTGGGGTAGTTCGGAGGCAGACATTCGTTTTGAGTCATAGTCAAAATCAGCAATACACTCGACTAAATAGAACAATTCCCTGAGATTCATGGGTTGTCACGTGTATTGGATACTATCACACTTTGGGAATTGAACTTTGTTGGAACAGCCTGTGTGTGTGTGTGTGTGTGTGCGTATGTGTAAGTGTTTAAGTGTGATAATATTCTGCTATTATGCCAGGGGGTTGCTCAGGAAAGACAACATGTTATTTTTAGTCTGTTTGATTTAGTGGATGAGATTTACCCAAGACGAGCCTCCTCAGTCAAGTCTCTGACTGCTGGGAATCCTAGTCTCAGCTCGGCTGATCTGAGAAGTCTGAGGATGCATCTCACATCTTGCCTTTGACAGCCTGTCTCCCTTTCCTCTCCACCATTGATGTTTATCACAACTCTCTGGGCTATAATTATGTAGGGAGAACAACTCGATGTGCGTGGAGGGGAATACTGTGCTGCTTCTTACCTTCCTACCTGTGACCTGCATCTCTCACTCTGCCAGCCAGGTGGGGACTGACTGGTGTGAACAGACTGTAATTTCCAACACTGACCTTGGGAACGGAGGAACAGAGGATTGCATCAAGTAGCCCCTGGGGAAGGAAGACTTCCTGTAGCCAAATCTGAGAACCTGTCAAAGTGGATCATCTTGTTATCACAACCAGACTTGAAGACCAGAACACGACATTTACATTTCACAGTCAGGCAAAATGAATTTGTATGTTCACCTTGAGGGATTTGTCTTGTACACTCTTATAAAAAAAGGTGCTATCTAGAACCTTAAAGGGTTCTTCGGCTGTCCCCATAGCAGAACCCTTTGAAGAACCCTTTTGGGTTCCAGGTAGAACCCTTTTGGTTCCAGGTAGAACATTTTGGGGTTCCATGTAGAACCCTTTCCACTGAAGGTGGAACCCAAAAGGGTTCTACCTGGAACCAAAAAGGGTTCTCCATTGAACCAAAAGGGTTATCCTATGGGGACAGCCAAAGAACCCTTTTGGAACCCTTTTTTTCTAAGAGTGTAGTGTTGGGAGTTTATCTGATCAGCGTTACACCTGCAATGTTTGAACAGAATGTCAGCATCCAGGCAGCCCTTTAATTACCATTCATTGTCAATGGTGCCATCACCACCACACAGAGGCCCTTAGACCATGCAGCTGCACAATGTGACAAGGGACATGAATGGATGAGACAAATGGGAGTTTTGACAGAGTTTTTGCATTTCTGTTCCCTCTTTATATGCAGTGAGAGTGGGATCGGTGACCATGACATTGGAGGTCACATTTGAGCACAGTCCAATGCCCCAGAGAAGGGATGGTTGGTTATATTTCTATAACTGTTCAGCTGGCTTTAACCATGCTATCCCACCCAGTGTCTGCCTCTGGGTGAGGGAACAGACCAGCTGGGAGATGGTTAACCCCAGCCAGCCAGGGACAAGGTTGGTTTACAATATTTTTGTGTCAATAGCATTGATTTGCCTCAATTATAGGTGAGCGTATCCAGTATTAAGCTCAGTAGGGTGCTCTCACTCCATCTCTTGAACAAGGAGTAATCTTGCCCCTAGCTCAGAGAATCAGAAAAAGGCCTGACCCCATTCCATTCATATTGCTGACACAGAAAGATGATTTATTCTCAAGGTAGAAGCTGGCCAGATCACATTGGAGAGTTTATTTTTTTCCTGGACTGGAGTCAGTATGAGCCATTTTGTGTTATTGTGTTTTTCATTAGGAGAGAGGTGGTTTCTACACACTAAAAACAAATGGTTCTATATAGTGCCAGTTCTTTGGCTCGTAATGACAGCATATCCCTTTTTGGTGCTATATAGAACCCTTTTTGGAAGGTTCAATAAAGAACCATGCTCATAAGGTTCTAAATGTAACCTTTACGGTGCTATAAAGAACCCTTTCCTAAGGTTCTATAAAGAACCATTTAAAAAAAGTTATATATAGCACCAAATAGGGTTCTGCTAATGGTACAACCCTTTTTGATGCTGTATTGAACCCTTTTTAATGGTTCTTTATAGAATCTTTATGGAGAATGGTTCTATAAAGAACACAGGAGGTTAGTGGCACATTAATTGGGGAGGACGGACTCATAGTAATGGCTGGAACGGACAACAGATTAGATCAACTGGAATGACACTCTCACTCACGGTTACACAAAAAGAGCTGTACTCAAACCACGCCACAAACAATTATAATGAGCCACTGCCCCTACATTTTAATTATCACTAAAGGAGGAAATAACTATTTTCTGAACTGCAAATAACCATTGAACGGCTCAAATGGTTATTTGAGTCATTATGGTTCCACATAGAACCATGCCCTTCCCAAAGAACCCTTGAGGAACCTTCTTTTCTTAGTGTGTACCTGCCTCTTTTTAAAAACACATTTTTATTCAAGTAGAGTGGTACTTTCAGATGCTTTTTATTATCCTTTTTCATCAGGGACCATTTTATAGTATTTTGTAATGTCTCCTATTGTGTCTACCTGCCTTCTGTTGCCATAAAGCAGTCTATTTCCTCACTCCTTCACCCTCCATCATCTACAACTCTGTATAGACATTCGTTCTGCCTCAGCTTCTCTTCAGAGGTTACAGGAAATGTTCTACAGGTGTAGGATCTTAATTTTGATTATAATTAATGGTATTTGTGTAGGGCTTGATACATTTTTCGGAGGGGAAAATCGAGTCTGACATTTCAAACCTCAAATGCACTACAATTTTAAAATGTCCTGCATTGCAGGAAAGATCTCCTGCAACAGGGTGATCAAATTAAGATCCTACATCTGTACCCTACACTTCTGAAATCATAAAACCATTTTTTTGTATGTCTGTAATTTTCTTTAACGCATGTTTACAATATGTGTACAAAGCAGCAGAGATGATAGATGAAGGTTCATGTCACGGTTTTCACCCAATCTTTGATAAAACCAGGAGAGGCACACGGGTCAGCTAGCCTCCCTGCCATGAACAAAGGGGAGTACAACGAGAGGAAGCATGGAGCTGAGCTGTATTAAAATATTTTGATGCATGGGGGTGGTCCAGCATGCGACAATGACATATTGTTGAGACCACCGTAGCTTGGATTGAGACAGGCCCGTGATGAATGGAGGAGAGTCCCCGCTGTTCATCATTCCACAGCAAGGCTAATGTTGACCACAGCCAAGCCCGTCCACTCGCCCCATACCTTCCTCTCCTCCTCCACCTCACAACCCTCCTCCCTCCGGCCCAGTGTTCTGGCACAGGTGATGGCCACCTTGCTCAGACGGGCCAGCAGATGAGATCTACCCACGGTTCTCTTCTTCCTCTGAGGCAGGTTTATCAGTAGGCCCTTTCCCTCTACTCTTTCTGTGGGGGAGAGAGGTAATGAGTCACTATCTCCCAGGCTTTGGTATGCCTCCCCAGTCCAGATCAATACCCTGGCATTTGAGTCATGGGGAAATACAATAGGGTGAATACAAAGCCTCACAATTTGTGGTTGTCCATTTGTTGATGTTTTCATTAGTGTGCTTACAATAGTAGCAAGGGCAAACATGAAATTGTTCGTCATAAATGTTATCGTTATTAGAGTGGTTCTCATGAATCTGCCCAGATTCATTACTTCTACCTCTTCTTGTTATTTACCATCCAAGGCCCTCATCTCCTGCCTTCATGAAGCTAGACATACAGTACATTTCCAAACCTACTATAAAAAAGTGACTATAACTCTAGTAGGACTCTTTTTGAGTTGATACATTTGTTGCCTATATACAGTGTCATGTGTTGACAGCATATAGTGTCATGTGTTGACAGCATATAGTGTCATGTGTTGAGAGGCTGTCAACACCTGACGCTGCATGTTCACTATTGAGGAATATGTGAGCAGAGATACACTGTGAATGAACAAACAACCCAGCAGGTTGATTGAAAACATTTTTCACTGAGGGAATCTTGGGAAGGTGATCGGTCACTTACAATTACCTTTCATATCTGTCAGCCTTTGGGTTCCCTGAATAATCACAGTTGCTGCAGTTGATTGGAGGAGATAGAGAGATTGACCACTATTTGTGAATGAAGTCTGTTAGTCACTATTCCTCTAACAGCAGAGATTCATTGTTCTCACTGAACACCGTCCAACCTGTATGTTTGTGCCAAGACCCAGTGGTTGTACCATTGATTAGAGAGGCAGCTATTATACAGATGCATGTCAGATTTGTGTTACATGCTGGTCAGCTGTAAAGGTTAGAGACAGTGGATGCGCCCCAAATGACACCCTATTCCCTATGTAGTGCACTACTGTTGACCAGGGCTTTGGTCGAAAGTAGTGTACTATATAGGGAATAGGGTGCCGTTTGGGACGCCCACAGACACATTGGCTGTGACGCCGGCTGGGCCGGGGTGTTGAAGTCACGTTAACCTCCCTGGCCCTGGAAGTAGATTAAATTGACAAAGACATTGGGACTGGGATCCCAGAGGACCACATATAACTGGAGCCCCATGAAGCCTGTGACCTCATCATTGTTAATCTATTAGAGGCCATTTTATGCACCCAGCCACTTTATAGTGAATATCAAGCGTTTCTCTTCATCATCTGTACTGTATATTGAATTGCTTCAATGTACAGTACATGGAAATGTGTTGTGTTACTGTGATCTATTTGTTAATGATCTATTGGAACAATACACAACTGCACATGTACATCACTACAACACGCTATTAGCGACAGTCCATTGCTGATGCACCTTCCCTACGCTAGCTACCTAGCCCATATTGATTCATGTTGTTGGTGAGAGTCCTAAGAGGGAACCAACTGACACGAAACACTACCAGATGCATTCTGATAACATTCAAGTGGTGTGGCGGAGAACGAATTCTGTAGACAACATGACTGATTCCCTTCCTGCTCGAGGTTACACAGTCTCAGAAATTAGGGATTGCTTTGTGTGCCTGGAATGAAATGACCAGGCCACTTCCAGGCTTACCCAAGCCTATCATGCAGTTCAGAAAGCAGTATTCTGCACCATACCCTATTTACAAAGGCTTAACACGACCAGGCAGGAGAGGAGAAGTTAGGCTCAGAAGGCTATTAGATTCCAGAATGTACGTGAAAAGGGAGGTATCATTGTGAAGGAGGGTCAAGGGCACACCTTTGTGCTTACCAATCCAACTGACTCACTTTTCTCAATTTCTGAGTCTGTTAGTTTATGCTGCAGCAGAGCAGTTATGTGAAATACTTAAGCAACCAAAATAATCCTACCATAAAAGTATATGAGATACACTTGGACAGTGTCTCAGGGCTCAATTCAATCGCTCTCACATTGCACTTTTTGCAATGGTCAACATTTATCACAGTGTTTTTTTGGACTGTTTAAATCTATACTACTGGTGACAGGTAGACTCTCCTGTTTCCATTGTTTACAATCAATTTGCCGGTGTACAGTTTAAACAACGATACAGTGTAAACATTCCTGTGGCGGATTCAATTACTGTATATTCCATCCTAAATGGGCACAGCCCACCAGGGAGAGCTCTGAGGTGTTCTAGCATTCAATTTCTTCTCTGTAACACATTATCTGTTTTGGCTTGTGATAGGTCCAGTGGTCTAGTGATGTGATAATTTGCCTCATGCTCCCTGACCTCTGACTTTCCCCCCCACACACCCTCACTTCCCACCTGGTGTCATCCCCAACACCCCTCCTCACTCACAATCAACCCTCCACACCTCATCCTCAAAATTCCCCATTACTCACTCACTCACTCACTCAGTCACTCACTCCACACCTAGCGTCATCCCTAGACAGTAAACGTTTCTTTCCACCACACCCTTTGAAGCAGAACAACATGCCTACACCACCAGCAGCCAACTAATTGGCTGTTTCGTTCAAGCATCTAAGCAAGTCCCTCAGCAGGTGACTCATAGTGTTAGATGGTGAGGGATTTCAAGAGTTACCTTGGAGGTACGTAATCAGGAGACAGGAGAATGACTCAGATGAGCAGGCATAGAGTTGGTGTTGATGCACACCACTGGATATTTAAGCAATACGACCCGAGGGGTTGTGGTATATGGCCAATATACCATGGCTAAGGGCTGTTCTTATGCACGACGCAACGCAGAGTGCTTGGATACAGCCCTTAGCTGTGGTATATTGGCCATATATCACAAACCCCCGAGGTGCCTTATTGCTATTATAAACTGGTTAGCAATGTAATTAGAGCAGTACAAATAAATGTTTTGTAATTCCTGTGGTATATGGTCTGATATACCACGGCTGTCAGCCAATCAGCATTCACGGTTCGAACCAACCAGTTTATAATGCTTATTAGACTACGAAGTGTAACATGAGGCAATATGTTAACTCGTTTGATATGGATAACAACAGTAATCTGCAATAAGATTTCAATTTTCAACTGTATTTCATTATCTTTATAGCCCTGTGTCTGAAACAGTACCTATTTTACAAGTAGCCAACAACACTGCCCCAATCACAGGAGAGGTCTCTGATTGTCGCCTCAGCCATTCATTACGATATGTACTGGAACATCAGAATAAGCTTTTTATGTAACCTTGGTCTGTCAAGCTAAACCACAGCCACTCAAACAATTCACGTTGTATTTCTTCCTCCAAAGCTCCAATTTGATGCTACATAAATGAACCACTCAGATGAATTTCAGAGTGAAACAGGCCAATAAGATGTTGGATGTCAGTGCTAGTTCTGCAGAACTAGACTTAGACGGGGAATAAATAAAGGAAATAGACTGTGTTTTCATACGGGAGCCACATTTACAGAGACAGTGGTGTCATTATGTAGTTATGTGTTTCCTGGACAGGAGATGAGCACTCTGTCTGTCTACTCCATTTCCCTCTTTTTGGTGAGACTAGGAGGCGAGGGAAGACACTTTCTTGACTTTTAACTAAATTGATTACAGTATCTGGCTTCAGCTACCTTTGTTATTCTGAGAAAACATATGAGCAACAACTGGATAGAAATTAGTGAAATACTCATAATAAAAATACTCATAATCATATGAGTGATTTCTCGGAGACTGTGGTTAGTCAATAATCCCTTTCCATACATGTTGTAGAAAATATTCTAGAGGTAATATATCTGCATGTGTTTTCTCTTGCAACAACTCTCACGATCGTCGTAATGAGTGGACCAAGGCGCAGCGTGAAATGCGTACATCTTTTATTGAGTACTATAACAATAACAAAACAACAAAACGAAACGTGAAGTCCTCGGTCATAAACACAAACCTACACGGAACAAGATCCCACAAATGACAAGTGCACAACAGGCTGCCTAAGTATGGTTCCCAATCAGAGACAACAAAACACAGCTGCCTCCGATTGGGAACAACCCCGGCCAACACAGAAATACACGATCTAGAAAAGAACACATAGAAAACAAAACATAGACACTACACAGAGAAACTAACACCCTGGCTCAACATATAAAAGTCCCCAGAGCCAGGGCGTGACAGTACCCCCCCCAAAGGCGCGGACTGCGACCGCGCCAACTAAACCCAACAGGGGAGGGGCCGGGTGGGCATTCCGCCTCGGAGGCGGATCCGGCTCCGGGCGTGACCACCACCCTCTAACTAACCCCCCGTAGCGCCCCTGGTCTGGTCTGGCCCCGCTGGCTGGAGCTGGACTCGACATCGGTGGAGCGGATTGCTTAGGCTCCGGTGTGGAGCAGCTGACCGGTACCTGACCAGGCACCGGTGAAACAGGCACAGGCTGTGCCGGACTGACGACGCGCTCCACAGGCTTGGTGCGGGGAGCAGGAATGGGCCGGACCGGGCTGACGACGCGCACCACTGGCTTGGTGCGGGGAGCAGGAACGGGCCGGACCGGGCTAGCGACGCGCACCACTGGCTTGGTGCGGGGAGCAGGAACGGGCCGGACCGGGCTGGCGACGCGCACCACAGGCTTGGTGCGAGGGGCAGGAACAGGCCGGGCCGGGCTGGCGACGCGCATCACAGGCTTGGTGCGAGGGACAGGAACAGGCCGGACCGTACTGGGAACACACACCACTGGCCTTGTGCGGGGATCAGGAACGGGCCGGACCGGACTGGTAACACACCCCAGTACCTCTCGCCGTGCCTCTACACTCTCCTTCCCTCTAATGACCAATGGCCCCCGTAACCTGGTGGCCTTCTCTCCTAGTCCACAATCTCGCCCTGTAGCTGCCTCCAGCAGCCCCGTCGTCCATGCCGTGTGCCCCCCCCAAAAAATTATTGTGGTTGCCTCTCGCCTGTCCGACGACGGCCCGGTTGGCGCCGCTTCTCCTCTCCTGCCTGGGTCTCCCCCTTCATCGCCCTCGGGTAACGGACGGCCTCCTCCTCCGTTATCCTCCCCCAACCGAGGAGGACATCTACCAACGTTACCTCCGGCGTTTGCTCCTGGAAACGCTGCTTGGTCCTGTTTTGGTGGGATCTTCTGTCACGATCGTCGTAATGAGTGGACCAAGGCGCAGCGTGAAATGCGTACATATTTTATTGAGTACTATAACAATAACAAAACAACAAAACGAAACGTGAAGTCCTCGGTCATAAACACAAACCTACACGGAACAAGATCCCACAAATGACAAGTGCACAACAGGCTGCCTAAGTATGGTTCCCAATCAGAGACAACAAGACACAGCTGCCTCCGATTGGGAACCACTTCGGCCAACACAGAAATAAACGATCTAGAAAAGAACACATAGAAAACAAAACATAGACACTACACAGAGAAACTAACACCCTGGCTCAACATATAAAAGTCCCCAGAGCCAGGGCGTGACAATAACGATGCTGATCAGAATCCAACAAATCCATTGCATCCACATTTTGGTTAAAGCCATGTTGACCTTTAAAAAGTCGAACTTGTTGTTTCACTCCTCGAGAAATGTATTACTTTTCCTTGCTGGCTGCTCTATGGTATTGAACTAATAACAATCAATGTGACCATGGTCCTCCTAATGCAGTGAAGACCAAGAGCATTTACATACATCAATACCACAGAGCACCCGCCCTTGGCTCTCACTGCTCAACACTCTCCATAGAAATACCTCTGCATCGCATTCAAATATCTAGCACACTTGTATTAATTTTTACTTGTCCTGTCCGTGCAGTCAGACACAAGTATTATCAACCTACTTCATACTGGTACTTCATGAAGAGATGCACTAGATAAGACCCTGAGTGATAGACAAGCATCCTGTGAGGTTCTCATAATCATCTTCTCCAGATTGGCTGTAGAAAGCATCCCTTCCATCCCACCGCCCACATGCCCATGTGGCTAAGGTGCTTCAGTAGGAGGAGAGGTTCTAAGGGGGGAAAGATAAGAGGTGGAGGGTCTCAGCTGGCCTCCAAGGTTGTTTGACCTGTTAGCTCCATCACTGTGATTAACATAGTGGAGACATGGTGGTCTTCTGAGTGGCAGGCAGTGTGTGGGGGGAGGGGGCTCCCTGGTGACCTGCAGTGTTTCCAATGAAACCCTGACGAAGACAGCTTGCTGTCGAAACGTTGGTAAATAAATTATTGCATCGGAGCTATTAGAGTGTGGCTTTTCCTTTTCTTCTAAAGGATGAGCTCTGCCATCAGGGACATGCACCACCAGGCAATCTTAAAGACAAGAAGGACCCTCCTCAATCAGCTCAGCCCATGGGACTGATGCCAAGACCCATCATTATGTATGCTACAGTTAGTGCATGACAAGTATGTTTTTCCCCTCCCACTATTTGCTTGAAATAGTCATGTTTGCCCTGTAGGTAAGGCCTCTTACCTACACAATTCCATGTCTCAAGTCACGCCAAGGATAACAGATGACGTGTATGTTTACTACATTCTAATGGAGAGAAGAGTGTTATGCATGGTTTTGATGTGTCTCACTGCAAACAGTGCATTATAAAGGTTAGATACTGGTCCTTAGAGAAGTCATTAGGGTTTGTCTAGCAGCCCCCTACAGCATAAACTAAAATCTATTTTTTGTTACTTTAACAATATGCACTTTTCCCCTTATGTAGGCCTATATTTCATAACATCCAGCACTGGCAGGACAAATGAATTATATTATTTCAGTAACACATACTGTAGATCCACACAAAATATTGATTTCAATGAAGAGACTCTGATGAGTGGTAAGATCAATCATTAGAGCTGCTCTCTCCATCTCACAAAGCCTCCTCTATTTCAGCAAAGAACACAGCACAGAGAGAAAAGCCCTAGAATGAGGCTGAGCCCCTCTTCTAGTTTTGAAGCCTTTGCACTTAAATGTTTAATGACCTGGATATTAATCTTCTGTAATGAGACATTCATTCTACTTCCTGAATCATTTCACCTATTTTTTGTTTTAATTAATGGCTAAACTAAAGCAACCTAAAGCATACAACTGGGTAATAACAAAACCCTCCAGCTCAAAAAAGTTTTGCGACAGACAATCAGAACACAAATGTATTTTTATCCTCGTCAACAAACAATATGTTTAGGGTTCTACCTGGGCTCCATGCAGCTATCTGCCATATGGCCATGGTGTGTTTGACATGAAGCTAAAATCCCGGCAGGCCTCTATGCTGGATGTCAATGGGCCTTGTGGAGGGCCACAGACCGACAGCAGCTCTCAGATGAGCAGCAGTACCATACCTCACCACCAGCAACAATACAGGGCCTTCGTAGTGCTAAGATCATCGTTAGAACCATCTTACAATGTATCTTTAGTAGCCGAGCAGTTTCCCAAAAACATTGTTTCTAATGTTGGACTTGAAAACGCTTTTAATTTACCCACTCACGTCTGTAGCCATGAAGTGCTTTGAAAGGCTGGTCATTGCTCACATTAATACCAGTATCCCAGAAACCCTAGACCCACTCCAATTTGCATACTGCCCCAACAGATCCACAGATTATGCAATCTCTATTGTGCTCCACACTGCCCTTTCACACCTGGACAAAAGGAACACCTATGTGAGAATGCTATTCATTGACTACAGCTCAGCGTTCAACACCATAGTGCCCTCAAAACTCATCACTAAGCTAAGGACCCTGGGACTAAACACCTCCCTCTGCAACTGGATCCTGGACTTCCTGACGGGCCGCCCCCAGGTGGTAAGGGTAGGTAACAACACATCTGCCACGCTGATCCTCAACACGGGGGCCCCTCAGGGGTGCGTGCTCAGTCCTCTCCTGTACTCCCTGTTCAGTCATGACTGCATGGCCGGCACGACTCCAACACCATCATTAAGTTTGCTGATGACACAACAGTTGGTGGTCTGATCAACGACGAGACAGCCTATAGGGAGGAGGTCAGAGACCTGGCCGTGTGGTGCCAGGACAACAACCTCTCCCTCAACGTGATCAAGACAAAGGAGATGATTGTGGACTACAGGAAAAAGAAGAGGACCGAGCACACCCAGATTCTCATTGACGGGGCTTTAGTGGAGCAGGTTGAGAGCTTCAAGTTCCTTGGTGTCCACATCACCAACAAACTAACATGGTTCATGCACACCAAGACAGTCGTGAAGAGTGCACAACAAAATCTATTCCCCCTAAGGAGACTGAAAATATTTATCATGGGTCCTCAGATCCTCAAAATGTTCTACAGCTGCACCATTGAGAGCATCCTGACTGGTTGCATCACTGCCTGGTATGGCAACTGCTCCGCCTCCGACCACAAGGCACTACAGAGGGTAGTGCGTATGGCCCAGTACATAACTGGGGCCAAGCTTCCTGCCATCCAGGACCTCTATACCAGGCGGTGTCAGAGGAAGGCCCTAAAAATTGTCAAGACTTTTCTCTGCTTCCGCACTGCAAACGGTACCGGAGCGCCAAGTTTAGGTCCAAGAGGCTTCTAAACAGCTTCTACCCCCAAGCCATAAAACTCCTGAACATCTAATAAAATGGCTACCCAGACTATTTGCATTGCCCCCACCCCCCCTCTTTTACGCTGCTGCTACTCTCTGTTTATTATCTATGCATAGTCACTTTAATAACTCTACCTACATGTACATATTACCTCAATTACCTCGACTAACCGGTGTTCCCGCACATTGACTCGGTACCGGTACCCCCTGTATATAGCCTCGCTATTGTTATTTTTACTGCTGCTCTTTAATTATTTGTTACTTTTATTTCGTATTATTTTATATTGTATTTGTTTGTGTGATTTTTTGCCATTCTTTCTTAAAACTGCATTGTTGGTTAATGTCACGCCCTGGCTCTGGGACTCTGTTATGTTGAGCCAGGGTGTGTTGTTTCTTTGTGTTTTGTGTGCTAGGGTGATATTCTAGTTCATTTGTTTCTATGTTGGCCGGTGTGGTTCTCAATCAGAGGCAACGTGAATCAGCTGTTGCTTGTTGTCTCTGATTGGGAACCATATTTAGGCAGCCTGTTTTCCACAGTGTGTTGTGGGATCTTGTTCCGTTTGGTTTGTGTAACCGTAGGACTGCACGTTTCGTATCGTTTGTTGTTTTGTTCTGGAATAAAAGAAGTATGTTCACTTATCACGCTGCGCATTGGTCCACTTCTTCTCAAGACGATCGTGACAGAAGATCCCACCTTAACTGGACCAAGCAGCGTGTCCAGGAGCCAACGCCAGAGAGGACTCTAACGAACATCAACCTCGACTGGGTCAAGCCGCGGGAGGAGGAGAGAGGCTGGACTTGGGAGCAGAGGAGCAAGAGTCTGGCGAGAGCCATGGAGGCCTGGCCCACAGGGAGGAGAGACGCCCAGAACATTTTTAGGGGGGGGGGCTCACGCCGTGGACGACGGGGCAGCAGGAGGCCGCCAGGTTACGGGAGTCACTGGTCACCAGGGGGAAGGAGGATGTAGAGGCACGGCGAGAGGTACTGGGGTGTGTTGCCAGTCCGGTCCGGCCCGTTCCTGATCCCCGCGTAGGGCCAGTGGTGTGTGTCCCCAGTACGGTCCGGCTTGTTCCTGTCCCTCGCACCGAGCCTGTGGTGCGCGTCGCCAGCCCGGTCCGGCATGTTCCTGCCCCTCGCACCAAGCCTGTGGTGCGCGTCGCCAGCCCGGTCCGGCCTGTTCCTGCCCCTCGCACCAAACCAGTGGTGCGCTTCGTCAGCCCGGTTCGGCCCGTCCCTGCTCCCCGCACCAAGCCAATGGTGCGCGTCGTCAGCCCGGTCCGGCCTGTTCCTGCTCCCCGCACCAAACCAGTGGTGCGCTTCGTCAGCCCGGTTCGGCCCGTCCCTGCTCCCCGCATCAAGCCAATGGTGCGCGTCGTCAGCCCGGTCCGGCCCGTCCCTGCTCCCCGCACCAAGCCTGTGGTGCGCGTCGTCAGTCCGGCACAGCCCGTGCCTGTTCCACCGGTGCCTGGTCCGGCACCGGTCAGCTGCTCCACTCCGGAGCTAGAGCAATCCGCTCCACCAGTGTTCAGTCCAGCTCCGGCCAGCAAGGCCAGACCGGACCAGGGGCGCTTTGGGGGGTTAGAGAGGGAGTGGGGGTCATGCCCGGAGCCGGAACCGCCTCCGAGGAGGAATGCCCACCCGGCCCTCCCCTGTTCGGTTTATGTTGGGCGCGGTCGCAGTCCGCGCCTTTGGGGGGGGGGGGGGGGGTACTGTCACGCCATGGCTCTGGGACTCTGTTATGTTGAGCCAGGGTGTGTTGTTTCTTTGTGTTTTGTGTGCTAGGGTGATATTCTAGTTCATTTGTTTCTATGTTGGCCGGTGTGGTTCTCAATCAGAGGCAACGTGAATCAGCTGTTGCTTGTTGTCTCTGATTGGGAACCATACTTAGGCAGCCTGTTTTCCACAGTGTGTTGTGGGATCTTGTTCCGTTTGGTTTGTGTAGCCGTAGGACTGCACGTTTCGTATCGTTTGTTGTTTTGTTCTGGAATAAAAGAAGTATGTTCACTTATCACGCTGCGCATTGGTCCACTTCTTCTCAAGACGATCGTGACAGTTAAAGGCTTGTAAGTAAGCATTTCACTGTAAGGTCTACACCTGTTGTATTTGGCGCATGTGACAAATAACATTTGATTTGACTGCCTCAGACCACTCGTAGAACAACTAAGTGCGTCGTTAGATGCTTTTCCGTGTCACTTTATAGGGAAAGGGGGATACCTACTGAGTTGTACAACTGAGTGCATTCAACTGATATGTCTTCCGCATTTAACCCAACCCCTCTGAATCAGAGAGGTGCAGGGGGCTGCCTTAATCGACATCCACATCATCAGCGCCCGGGGAACAGTGGGTTAACTGCCTTGCTCAGGGGCAAAACAACAGATTTATGCCTTGTCAGCTCAGGGATTCGATCCAGCAACCTTTCAGTTACTGGCCTAACACTCCTACCTGCCAGGCTACCCTCCTCCCCTCTTTTTACACAGAAGATATCAGCTAAACACAGAATCAAGAGGTTTATCTGTCTCTCTGTGAATGCCAATAACTTCAGAACGAAGTTGACTACAAAAAGCCTACAAAGTTGCCAATGTCTTTGCAATTGTTACAAACAAGCAAAGAATAAAACAATGCTTAAAATGAAAACTGAGATGTCCGCATAAGATCGATACTGTACATTATAGGCTACATAGCCCTATATTTCAATCACATTGAAATATATTTTATGTTCATTCCATTGAATTCTATTTAGCTAATTCTAGGCTACTGTCTGTAATTTTTCCTCAATATATTTCATGATGTGTAGCCTAACATGTACACAATGATGTGCCAAATCTTTGATTTAGTGTATTATTATAGGGTACGCATTAGAATAATCTGCCTCAATATTTGCAGCCATAGGTGGTAATATCTCTCTAGGAGTTGATCCGTCTGCAGTATTGTGGAATAATACTATTTGAATGGAGAAAAAGTATCAGAGCGCAGCGCTGCTTTTCTTTCAATCCTATCTGTATTGACACATGGTCCAATGACACACTTAGCAAACGTTCTCTCTACCTGCTTGTTTAGGAAACTCGTAAATAACGATGCATCTGGTACGATCATCGTAATGGTTAAGTTACATCACAACTGGGAAACGAGGCCCAGACCTGCTCAGGTGTCTTCAGAGCCCCTAACAGCATGGACATGTGAATATGCATTACAGCTCTCTGGCCAACTGCTGGGAGCATGTTCTCTCAGCCATTCTATGGAGAGGAGAGGATTCTGAAGTGTTGAAGATGAATCATTTAGCATATTTTAAAATATTATGGGGGTGAGAAAAAAAAGCTATTTGTACAATAACAGTTTGACTTTGCCTTTGGAAGAAAGATGTAGAGATTAATAAGAACAGAAATATGAATAAACAGAGTGAGTTTAAAAGCTATGAATTTCCTGGGGACTGTAATGAGATAGCCTTTGAAGAGCAGATAATAAAACTTCATTCATGTGATTATTTAAATCAAGTGCAAAAACAGGCAATAGAACGGAGACATACTCCTATTTCTTTCAGCTCGTATTGCTTTGGTAGGAGGAACAGCCTTTGTTACTCAGACACAAGCAGTGTGTGTGTGTGTGTGTGTTTAGAGGTGGCCATGTGTGCTGAAATGAGGATGTGTGTGTTTTCCCAGAGCCAGAGTAAGCTGCTTCTCATGTTGTGTTCAGTTCATTTCCTCTCTGTCTGGAATAACACACAGAGAAACCACACAGCAGAGGAGGTTATATGAGAGTAGCCACATCCTGCCGATATCACAGGTCAGAGAGGACCACTCAACCCTTATCTAATGTCCGCTCAACATGAGGGTAGTTTCTTGATAAATACAATAATGTGATGTTTTAGTTTTCCATTTTATTCTATGTTATTCCTATTCCCTTTTCATAGTTTTATACTGCAATTTATACTGTATGTGTACATAATATAATATAATTTGATATAACAGGGCAATATAATGGCCTGTTCTGATTGCAGTTGTATTAGTGTATCACTTGAATGGGATTTTGAAATATATACAATGAGTCTTGTTTATTTGAATATTCAGTACACATATTTTTTGTCTTCTCCTCAGAGCTCCACAACAAGGGAGATATTAAACAACCTCCCATGACTTTTCCTCAGCAGAATGATTGTGCCCAGCAGGCATGAATAAGCAAACAAATGAATATTCAAAACAAAGCCATCCCCCATCTCTATGCTATGCACACAGGTGATAATACAGTCAGTCCGACCCAGCCATGCACAACAGAAGAAGCTCCGTCAAAACAAATGACAGGCCCTGCTTTAAATCCACTGTGAGATTTGAAAGGAAGAGAGAGCATCCAGGAGAGAGGGGGTGGGTGAAGTAGATACTTGAAACACAACTCAACTGCTGGCTTCACGCTTCACTCAGGCTTCTTGTGGTGGATTGTGGGATGGCAGTCACTAGTAAATAACGCACAGGCGCAATAGTGGACAGAGTGAATGTGTCTGAACCAGCCCAGCCAATCTAGAGTGCCAGGAAAAGCTGTAGACTAAATGAGTAAAGTAAAGCAATAAGACATGATGGTGTGGGTGTTGCTGCAGTTATTGGCGTGGCGGTGCTGAGTGAGTTTGCCTGGCACTGCCGATCGGCATAGCTGTCACATTGGTGTTCTAGATGGTTTGAAGATCCAGTGCCAGAAATCTTCACTTGCTTCAGTGTGTCTACCGTATAATCCTCTATGGTGGAGAATAGATACACATAACTGATATGAGTTCTAAGGATATTTTCCTATTTGAGCTCTCAGAGTACATCAGTGTAAGACAGTCAGTAAGAGGTTCAGAGGGTTTCTGAGACGGCTTTGAACTCCGTTATGGAGGAGACGCTGGATCCGTTAGCTTAACGGAGAGCAGAGTTTTGCATTTAAGAGCATTTCAAAACTAACTATCTTCCCAGCAGCTGTCGTCTGCACTTACGTCTCTCCTCTCAGACATCCCGAGGGACACGTCAATCACACAGACAGAATGTAGCAGGAGCCAGAGTTCTATGCGGGGTTTCCATGGGCATCATCTGAAGAGATGAATGCCTGAGTTAAAATGGTTTTAAGCTATCAGGTAATATTATGGAAGGACACGCTTTATGTAACAAGCAGGAGCTTTGTTATCATCTCTCTCAAGGTAAATAGAGGGAAATTATAGAAAATAGGATTTAGGATTTTTCAGGTGTCTGTTTTCAGCGAGGTAAGACATGACCTAATTTATTTGTTATGTGAACACAAGGTTTATGCTTTTTCCTGTATACAGTAGGCCTGCCTGGTCTCCTGTGATTTGGTTATGCAAGTTTCCCTCCTTGGCAACATCACAGAGATGAAGCACCAGGCAACGGTGTCAGAACAAATCAGCTCCAGTCTATACCTTCCACAGAGGTGACAGATCATTATTATTTATCCAAATTGTACTAAGCGTCACAATTACATCATTAATGGGGTTAAAATGACCTTTTTGTCTGAGTCATTGAGCAGAACGTTTTAACATTGGATGAATAACTGATTAATCTTCAAATTGGATAAACAGGGGAAATGTGATTGCCTCAATTGGTGTGAGTAACAGAGAAATGTTCCTATTGTTGACATGGCTTTGATGATTTCCTGCCACGCGTTGAATCCTCTTGATGTTAATTTTCTAACACCAAGTTGTGTAAAAGCCTTCTAGGCCCTTCAAACGAGTTACTATATTAGCTAGCTATCACAATTTCTAGGCCACTGATGTGGCGAATAGGCTATACTGTGATAGAAAAAACACTAATTATTCGTGGTCTTGTGTTGATGCACAAATGTCAACATTTATATGGTTGTAGCTTATCTGTCTAGCTATATATATATATATATATATATATATATATATATATATATATATATATATATATATATATATATATATATATATATATATATATACAGTGAGGGAAAAAAGTATTTGATCCCCTGCTGATTTTGTACGTTTGCCCACTGACAAAGACATGATCAGTCTATAATTTTCATGGTAGGTTTATTTGAACAGTGAGAGACAGAATAACAACAAAAAAATCCAGAAGAACGCATGTAAAAAATGTTATAAATTGATTTGCATTTTAATGAGGGAAATAAGTATTTGACCCCCTCTCAATCAGAAAGATTTCTGGCTCCCAGGTGTCTTTTATACAGGGAACGAGCTGAGATTAGGAGCACACTCTTAAAGGGAGTGCTCCTAATCTCAGTTTGTTACCTGTATAAAAGACACCTGTCCACAGAAGCAATCAATCAATCAGATTCCAAACTCTCCACCATGGACAAGACCAAATAGCTCTCCAAGGATGTCAGGGACAAGATTGTAGACCTACACAAGGCTGGAATGGGCTACAAGACCATCGCCAAGCAGCTTGGTGAGAAGGTGACAACAGTTGGTGCGATTATTTGCAAATGGAAGAAAGACAACATAACTGTCAATCTCCCTCGGCCTGGGGCTCCATGCAAGATCTCACCTTGTGGAGTTGTAATGATCATGAGAACGGTGAGGAATCAGCCCAGAACTACACGGGAGGATATTGTCAATGATCTCAAGGCAGCTGGGACCATAGTCACCAAGAAAACAATTGGTAACACACTACGCCGTGAAGGACTGAAATCCTGCAGCGCCCGCAAGGTCCCCCTGCTCAAGAAAGCACATATACAGGGCTGTCTGAAGTTTGCCAATGAACATCTGAATGATTCAGAGGAGAACTGGGTGAAAGTGTTGTGGTCAGATGAGACCAAAATTGAGCTCTTTGCCATCAACTCAACTCGCCGTGTTTGGAGGAGGAGGAATGCTGCCTATGACCCCAAGAACACCATCCCCACCGTCAAACATGGAGGTGGAAACATTATGCTTTGGGGGTGTTTTTCTGCTAAGGGGACAGGACAACTTCACCGCATCAAAGGGACGATGGACGGGGCCATGTACCGTCAAATCTTGGGTGAGAACCTCCTTCCCTCAGCCAGGGCATTGAAAATGGGTCGTGGATGGGTATTCCAGCATGACAATGACCCAAAACACACGGCCAAGGCAACAAAGGAGTGGCTCAAGAAGATGCACATTAAGGTCCTGGAGTGGCCTAGCCAGTCTCCAGACCTTAATCCCATAGAAAATCTGTGGAGGGAGCTGAAGGTTCGAGTTGCCAAACGTCAGCCTCGAAAGCTTAATGACTTGGAGAAGATCTGCAAAGAGGAGTGGGACAAAATCCCTCCTGAGATGTGTGCAAACCTGGTGGCCAACTACAAGAAACGTCTGACCTCTGTGATTGCCAACAAGGGTTTTGCCACCAAGTATTAAGTCATGTTTTGCAGAGGGGTCAAATACTTATTTCCCTCATTAAAATGCAAATCCATTTATAACATTTTTGACATGCATTTTTCTGGATGTTTTTGTTGTTATTCTGTCTCTCACTGTTCAAATTAACCTACCATTAAAATTATAGACTGATCATGTCTTTGTCAGTGGGCAAACGTACAAAATCAGCAGGGGATCAAATACTTTTTTCCCTCACTGTGTATATATATATATATCTATCTATATATATATATATATAATGTGTTGTCAGCCTTCAAATTTGTGGATTCGGCTATTTCAGCCACACCAGTTGCTGACAGGTGTATAAAATTGCGCACACAGCCATGCAATCTCCATAGACAAACATTGGCAGTAGAATGGCCTAACTGAAGAGCTCAGTGACTTTCAACGTGGCACTGTCATAGGATGCCACCTTTACAACAAGTCAGTTCGTCAAATTTCTGCCCTGGTCAACTGTAAGTGCTGTTGTTGTGAAGTGGAAATGTCTAGGAGCAACAACGGCTCAGCTGCGAAGTGGTAGGCCACACAAGCTCACAGAACGGGACCGCCAAGCTGAAGCATGTAGCGCATAAAAATAGTCTGTCCTCGGTTGCAGCACTCACTACCGAGTTCCAAACTGCCTCTGGAAGCAACGTCAGCACAAGAACTGTTCGTCGGGAGCTTCATGAAATGGGTTTCCATGGCCGAGCAGCTGCACACAAGCCTAAGATCACCATGCGCAATGCCAAGCGTCGGCTGGAGTGTGTAAAGCTCGCCGCCATTGGACTCTGGAGCAGTGTAAACACGTTCTCTGGAGTGATGAATCACGCTTCACCCTCTGGCAGTCTGACGGACTAATCTGGGTTTGGCGGATGCCAGGAGAACACTACCTGCCCGAATGCATAGTGCCAACTGTAAAGTTTGGTGGAGGAGGAATAATGGTCTGGGGCTGTTTTCCATGGTTCGGGTTAGGCCTCTTAGTTCCAGTGAAGGGAAATCTTAATGCTACGGCATACAATGACATTCTAGACGATTCTGTGCTTCCAACTTTGTGGCAACAGTTTGGGGAAGGCCCTTTCCTGTTTCAGCATGACAATGCCCTGTGCACAAAGCGAGGTCTGTATAGAAATGGTTTGTCGAGATCGGTGTGGAAGAACTTGACTGGCCTGCACAAAGCCCTGACCTCAACCCCATCGAACACCTTTGGGATGAATTGGAACGCCGACTGCGAGCTAGACATAATCGCCCAACATCAGTGCCCGACCTCACTAATGCTCTTGTGGCTGAATAGAAGCAAGTCCCTGCAACAATGTTCCAACATCTAGTGGAAAGCCTTCCCAGAAGAGTGGAGGCTGTTATAGCAGCAAAGGGGGGACCAACCATGTAGTGTATCCTCTCTCATTGACCTGAATATGAAAAGGCATTTTGTTTGCTTTGAGTGCATCAACCATCAATCGTGTGATCCTCTTCCACCTCTCTGCTGCTCTGCTCTCTGTAGCTGTGTTGTTGATGGATGGAACATGTGTAACCTTTATTATGCTTTCTCCTGTGAAGAGGAGCCATGTGTCATGTGTGTTCCATAGCACAGACAGGACATTGATGTGTCAGATCATTCCGTGATGTACAGTATGTCTCTGAAAGAGCCCATAACTCTCTCCTGGGAGGTCTGACATTTCAACCACATTTACAAATCCTTTAGAGCCAGCCCATCCTCCATAGTGACGGCCATGGCCTTGGACGGAGGGAGCGACGGAGAGGGGAAGGGGGTGTCAAGGCTGCTCCCTCCCCTGCTCACCTGAGCCTCTATCCTCTATCTGTGAAGCCATCAGAGCACTCCAAACAAAAGGAAAATGAATTTCCACTTTCCAATTCCACCAGTTAATGGGACTCACCCATGTGCTGCCAGACAGAGCGCTTCCCCCCTCCCAATAGTGATAAGAGCTCCAATATCTGCTCAATGTTTTCCATTAGTTTTAAATGATAAACTCTGGGTTACAGTAACTGTGATTTTCCATCCTGGCAATGCTTAATGCTTAAATCCAAATTTCTGGCGTGGTGGGGTGCAGTGACTTTGTCTGTGCCAGAACTAAATGCTACTCATTGTGCACATCTATGTCTGATGGAGGGGGGAAACTAGGATGTAACCCCATTAGACAAGGCATAGAAATCTATTCAGCCCCTGAACTGGCGACTCCCTGTAACAAAACTAAATTGAACTGTCTTTGTCTGTGTTGTAAAGTGGACCCAGTGGCAGATTGCTTTGTTTGTAAAGGACAGGAGGTAGACTTCTGTGTCCAGGAGTAAAAAGACAATTTGAATTAATTCATTTTTCATTTATTTAGAAAATTAATTCTGTCAAACGCTATAAAGAGATCAAGGTGCTTTTTGTACCCTGACATCTGTTATAATGGTGACTGAAGAACTATCACACTGTGTGAGACTACAAGTAAAGAGGCTGTATGAGAACATCAAAACGAGATAGTAGTACCAGTCATCGACCTTGTGAATTTACAACAAATCAGGCGATTGAGATTATTGATTGCATAACACGTCAACCCTCTTACCCATAGATAGACAGGCTAGAAATGTTTTAACAATGTCATTTTTTTGGCATTGAATTTCCACTCCCTGTTGTACACAACAAGCTTCCATTCCCTTTCACAAGGGGATTTATGGCTGATTTAAGAGGAAATCGTCAACCCTGCTATGGTCAATCCTGTTACTTTATTTGGCATTTAATAGGCAGTTACTATAGTCATTTTTTTATTTAACCTCTTGAGATGGGAAAACTAGTTTTTTATGAAGTTGGACATGACAGAATGTTAAAATTAGGTGAACTCAAACTTTTACTTTGACCAAGTTACATCGGTGTAACTTGGTCAAAGCTCTGAATTGGTAGAACGACCCAGCTGTTACTTTCAAAGATTTTAGTAACTCCCACATCCAAGACACACAGAGAGATACACTAATTTAGTTTGATGTTGCATAGATGATTCTTTGGTGTGATTGGGACTCATAGTATTAATGAATGACCATTATATTCCAATCCATTCACACTTGATCAACTCTGTTTCTAATTAGATCCTATAAGAACATTACTCCTGCTTGGGTAAAAATCTGTTGGAGCTCAGTTCTGCATTCATGAACTTCTATACTGTATATCTGGGTGAAGTTTATTAGAGACGTTAGGAAGGCCTGGTGTACAATTAGTCCTCACAGCACAGATTTGTCAGGTTTTTGGTGTAATAGTAGTTTGCTCTTTCATCCCCACCCTGAAATGACTGAGGCACAAAATAATCACATGCGCAAAGAGTCACTATATTGGATCGGTATCACACTGTAGTTAATATGAGATGCATTGGAAAATTGACTTCAGATGAGGGTTCACCATTCAAAGCTCACAAACTGGCTTTAATGTACTATACTGTACGTCATGACAAGATAGACCGATGTCGTGACGTGACTTATATTAATACAGTTGAAGTCGGAAGTTTACATACACTTAGGTTGGAGTCATTAAAACTCGTTTTTCAACCACTCCACACATTTCTTGTTAACAAACTATAGTTTTGGAAAGTCAGTTAGGACATCTACTTTGTGCATGGCACAAGTAATTTTTCCAACAATTGTTTACGGACAGTTTATTTTACTTATAATTCACTGTATCATAATTCCAGTGTGTCAGAAGTTGACTGTGCCTTTAAACAGCTTGGCAAATTCCAGGAAATGATGTCATGGCTTTAGAAGCTTCTGATAGGCTAATTGACATCATTTGAGTCAATTGGAGGTGTACCTTTGGATGTATTTCAAGGCTTACCTTCAAACTCAGTGCCTCTTTGCATGACATCATGGGAAAAGGTCCTTGTGAAGGACCTTGTGAAGATGCTGGAGGAAACAAGTACAAAATTATCTATATCCACAGTAAAATGAGTCCTATATTGACATAACCAGAAAGGTCGCTCAGCAAGGAAGAAGCCACTGCTCCAAGACCGGCATAAAAAAGCCAGACTACGGTTTGCAACTGCACATGGGGACAAAGATCGTACTTTTTGGAGAAATGTCCTCTGGTCTGATGAAACAAAAATAGAACTGTTTGGCCATAATGACCATCGTTATGTTTGGAGGAAAAAGGGGGCAGCTTGCAAGCCGAAGAACACCATCCCAACCGTGAAGCACGGGGGTGGCAGCATCATGCTGTGGGGGTGCTTTGCTGAAGGAGGGACTGGTGCACTTCACAAAATAGATGGCATCATGAGGAAGGAAAATTATGTGGATATATTGAAGCAACATCTCAAGACATCAGTCAGGAATTTAAAGCTTGGTCGCAAATGGGTCTTCCAAATGGACAATGACCCCAAGCATACTTCCAAAGTTGTGGCAAAATGGCTTAAGAACAACAAAGTCAAGGTATTGGAGGGGCCATCACAAAGCCCTGACCTCAATCCTATAGAAAATATGTGGGCAGAACTGAAAAAGCGTGTGTGAGCAAGGAGGCCTACAAACCTGATTCAGTTACACCAGCTCTGTCAGGAGGAATGGGCCAAAATTCACCCAACTTATTGTGGGAAGCTTGTGGAAGGCTACCCAAAATGTTTGACCCAAGTTACATTTACATTTACGTCATTTAGCAGACGCTCTTATCCAGAGCGACTTACAAATTGGTGCAATCACCTTATAGCCAGTGGGATAACCACTTTACAATGTTTTATTTTTTTATTTTTTATTTTGGGTGGGGTGGGGTAGAAGGATTACTTTATCCTATCCCAGGTATTCCTTAAAGAGGTGGGGTTTCAAATGTCTCCGGAAGGTGGTGAGTGACTCCGCTGTCCTGGCATTGTGAGGGAGCTTGTTCCACCATTGGGGTGCCAGAGCAGCGAACAGTTTTGACTGGGCTGAGCGGGAACTGTGCATCCGCAGAGGTAGGGGAGCCAGCAGGCCAGAGGTGGATGAACGCAATGCCCTCGCTTGGGTGTAGGGACTGATCAGAGCCTGAAGGTACGGAGGTGCCGTTCCCCTCACAGCTCCGTAGGCAAGCACCATGGTCTTGTAGCAGATGCGAGCTTCAACTGGAAGCCAGTGGAGTGTGCGGAGGAGCGGGATGACGTGAGAGAACTTGGGAAGGTTGAACACCAGACGGGCTGCGGCATTCTGGATGAGTTGTAGGGGTTTAATGGCACAGGCAGGGAGCCCAGCCAACAGCGAGTTGCAGTAATCCAGACGGGAGATGACAAGTGCCTGGATTAGGACCTGTGCCGCTTCCTGTGTAAGGCAGGGTCGTACTCTCCGAATGTTGTAGAGCATGAACCTACAGGATCGGGTCACCGCCTTGATGTTAGCGGAGAACGACAGGGTGTTGTCCAGGGTCACGCCAAGGCTCTTCGCACTCTGGGAGGAGGACACAACGGAGTTGTCAACCGTGATGGCGAGATCATGGAACGGGCAGTCCTTCCCCGGGAGGAAGAGCAGCTCCGTCTTGGCAAGGTTCAGCTTGAGGTGGTGATCCGTCATCCATACTGATATGTCTGCCAGACATGCAGAGATGCGATTCGCCACCTGGTTATCAGAAGGGGGAAAGGAGAAGATTAGTTGTGTGTCGTCTGCGTAGCAATGATAGGAGAGGCCATGTGAGGATATGACAGAGCCAAGTGACTTGGTGTATAGCGAGAATAGGAGAGGGCCTAGAACTGAGCCCTGGGGGACACCAGTGGTGAGAGCACGTGGTGCGGAGACAGCTTCTCGCCGCGCCACTTGGTAGGAGCGACCGGTCAGGTAGGACGCAATCCAAGAGTGAGCCGCGCCGGAGATGCCCAGCTCGGAGAGGGTGGAGAGGAGTATCTGATGGTTCACAGTATCAAAGGCAGCAGACAGGTCTAGAAGGACAAGAGCAGAGGAGAGAGAGTTAGCTTTAGCAGTGCGGAGAGCCTCCGTGACACAGAGAAGAGCAGTCTCAGTTGAATGACCAGTCTTGAAACCTGACTGGTTTGGATCAAGAAGGTCATTCTGAGAGAGATAGCAAGAGAGTTGGCTAAAGACGGCACGCTCAATAGTTTTGGAGAGAAAAGAAAGAAGGGATACTGGTCTGTAGTTGTTGACATCAGAGGGATCGAGTGTTGGTTTTTTGAGAAGGGGTGCAACTCTCGCTCTCTTGAAGACGGAAGGGACATAGCCAGCGGTCAAGGATGAGTTGATCAGCGAGGTGAGGTAAGGGAGAAGGTCACCGGAGATGGTCTGGAGAAGAGAGGAGGGGATAGGGTCAAGCGGGCAGGTTGTTGGGCGGCCGGCCGTCACAAGTCGCAAGATTCTATCTGGAGAGAGAGGGGAGAAAGAAGTCAAAGCATAGGGTAGGGCAGTGTGAGCAGGACCAGCAGTGTCATTTGACTTAACAAACGAGGATCGGATGTCGTCAACCTTCTTTTCAAAATGGTTGATGAAGTCATCCACAAAGAGGGAGGAGGGGGGGAGGAGGATTCAGCAGGGAGGAGAAGGTGGCAAAGAGCTTCCTAGGGTTAGAGGCAGATGCTTGGAATTTAGAGTGGTAGAAAGTGGCCTTAGCAGAAACAGATGAAGAAAATGTAGGGAGTCTAGTTTTCCTCCATTTCCGCTTGGCTGCCCGGAGCCCTGTTCTGTGAGCTCGCAATGAGTCCTCAAGCCACGGAGCTAGAGGGGAGGACCGAGCCGGCCGGGAGGATAGGGGACATAGAGAGTCAAAGGATGCAGAAAGGGAGGAGAGGAGTGTTGAGGAGGCAGAATCAGGAGATTGGAGGGAGAAGGATTGAGCAGAGGGAAGAGATGATAGGATGGAAGAGGAGAGAGTAGCGGGAGAGAGAGAGCGAAGTTTGCGACGGCGCATTTCCATCTGAGTAGGGGCAGAGTGAGTAGTGTTGGAGGAGAGCGAGAGAGAAAAGGATACAAAGTAGTGGTCGGAGATTTGGAGGGGAGTTGCAGTGAGATTAGTAGAAGAACAGCATCTAGTAAAGATGAGATCAAGCGTATTGCCTGCCTTGTGAGTAGGGGGGGACGGTGAGAGGGTGAGGTCAGGAGAGGAGTGGAAAGAAGGCGGCAGAGAGAAATGAGTCAAAGGTAGACGTAGGGAGGTTGAAGTCCCCCAGAACTGTGAGGGGTGAGCCATCCTCAGGAAAGGAACTTATCAAGGCGTCAAGCTCATTGATGAACTCTCCAAGGGAACCTGGAGGGCGATAAATGACAAGGATATTAAGCTTAAATGGGCTAGTGACTGTGACAGCATGGAATTCAAATGAGGAGATAGACAGATGGGTCAGGGGAAAATAGAGAATGTCCACTTGGGAGAGATGAGGATTCCTGTGCCACCACCCCGCTGACCAGATGCTCTCGGGGTATGCGAGAACACATGGTCAGACGAGGAGAGAGCAGTAGTAGTAGCAAGTTAAACAATTTAAAGGCAATGCTACCAAATACTAATTGAGTGTATGTAAACTTCTGACCCACTGGGAATATGATGAAAGAAATAAAAGCTGAAATAAAACATTCTCTTTACTATTATTCTGACATTTCACATTCTTAAAATAAAGTGGTGATCCTAACTGACCTAAGACAGGGAATTTGTACTAGGATGAAATTGTATTGTAAAAAACTGAGTTTAAATGTATTTGGCTAAGGTGTATGTAAACTGTCGACTTCAACTGTCTGTATGACTGTTATTTATCGAATCAACTAACTATGTTTAATTGTCACTCGATTAAATTAATAATTTAACAATTAACTCATTAGGAATTTGGGGCACCACGGAAGAAGTTGTTTAACGAGTTACCATCTCCCGAATTAAACTCTTAGAATAAGATATATATGTTATATATCGATAACAGTCACTTATTAAATAATTACCTCTTATCAGACAAAGGAATTCACCTATCGGACATTTGTAAACTATGCTCACGGAAATACAAATGCTTTGGACCCGCTCATTCAGATTAGAAATGCAACATATATTTACATGTAGCTGTCCTCGATAGTTTAGTTGATGATGTAGGACTCTGGTTTTCCCACCAGAGATCCCAATGTCCTTGGTAGAGTTTCTGGTCGTAGTGGTGGTTAGAATGGATACTTCAGCGTACCCTGTAGTTCGTAGAGTTGATCTGTTAGAATAGATACTTCAGATGCACCAGCGGTTGTCGGAGACGGATTGTCCTTCCCAACTTGTGTCTTTAGTGAAAGTTCTCTAGATGGCTATACATGCCAGCTGCAGACCGAGATAAGGTCTAGTGCATTGTCTTCTTCTTCACCTCGTGTAGAGGTTGAGAGTTTCAGAGTTTCTCCATTTCAAACGTGTGGACTAACGTCTCACCTTTTCTGGTCTTTCTGGTCTATCCATTTTGTAATGTGTGGCTTCAGCTTCACGCTTCCTGGTCTGGTAGAAATTCAACCATTTGCAACATCCGGCTTATACCGTAATCTGCTTGGTCTTCCTTTGGTAATGGAGTTGTAGTTTTAAACCATTTTGTAACGTTTAGCTCACGCTTCACGTCTGCTGGTCTAATGTTAATTAGTTTTTCAAGGCTTTTTATGCACTCTGGGTAAAATGGGCGTTCCATCATGTTTGTGCTCATCTGGGCGTGGCCACTGACTGAGAACAAATCAGTATGGAAAACAATAATCTCATCTAGAATGCTAAAATCACATTGTTATCTTCACAAAAGTATTATTATACTTAATCATTCGTTTCATGCAACAATTAGATGCAAACCTCATAACTGGGAAGTGTACACCCCCAGAGATACAGTTATGTTGTTCCACTTTCTTTAATGACATCACAACGAATTTGACATGATTGTTCTTTAAGTCCCCACTGACAATTTCCCACATTCTTTTAAGTAGGAATATTGTTTCATTATCCACTTTTGGATGTTGGAGTCTTGGCGGGAAGACTTCCTTTGTCTCACAGGGAAATTCCCTCTCCCAATACTGCATGGCATGGAAAAGAATGTTTCTGCAAGGAATTTACGACCGGTCATAAAACTGGCCTCCGGGAAAGGGGTGTTCAAACCTTTGCCTAGCTGGCATCTTTGATCCTCAGCCCATGAGGGCAAGTCATGACACCGAGCTACATTCATCGTGTCCGTCACTCTCATGACATGTACGTATTATATCCATACCAACACACTTACTATTCCTAGTCATCCAGTTTGTTGCATTTGTGAGCATAATGTGGGATGGCCGGCGGACATCTTGCTGGCTGTGAAACAGGGACAGGCTGTCAGACTGTAACACCCAGTAAATGCAAACAGAATGCTCTGCTGCCCTCGCTCCTCATTGAATGGGAACTCAAAAGGTCTTCATAAATTATTACTGTCATGAACAAAGCAGAGTTTAAAACTGAAATATATAGTCTTTCATTTCTGTTTCATTTTCAGCAAAGCCTGTGGATTATCAAACTGCCTGGCAACAAATAGAGGCTTTGTGATCAGATTGAATTAGAAGTTTGGGATTGAGTCCCGTGTAGCTCAGTTGGTAGAGCATGGCGCTTGCAACGCCAGGGTTGTGGGTTCGATTCCCAAGGGGGGCCAGTATGAAAATGTATGCACTCACTAACTGTAAGTCACTCTGGATAAGAGCGTCTGCTAAATGACTGAAATGTAAAATGTAAATTGGAAGGCAGTCAAGAAGGATGATTCGCCAAGTGGAAACGATACCTCAACAGGAGGTCTACTCTGTGTTTGGGGAAACTTTTTTTGGTCTTTGAATATAAATATACATAATCATATTGTCTTCTGTACAGCAAGTGAATAGATATAACTTTTACGATGGATACAGGCAGTTGGCTGATGTCCACTCCAAAGGTCAGTGTCAGTTTGAGTATGTCGCTTTCAGAGAGCTTGAAAGGTGCCCTTTTAACTGCTAGGTTGTTTAAATCATATGTTGAGATGAGTATAGATTTTGATGTCTAATATTTAGGTGCATCAAAACTAGCCTATAGCATGTTGCAGGGCATATTGTATTTCATAGCTATTATAGCTGGTCATATCACATCTAATCTGGCCTTGGTACCAGTCTGTTTCTGCTCTAGACAGTCAGTGTCGTGGTCTTCACAGGTAGCTTCATTATGTGTACAAAACAATGTCGAATTTATTCCCCTTGAAGTATCATATAGAATGGAAACTAACCAGAGGAGGCTGGAGGGAGGAGCTATAGGATGACAGGCTCATTGTAATGGCTGGAATGAAATTAATGGAATGGAGTCATGTGGTTTCCATATGTTTGATGTGTTTGATACCGTTCCATTTATTCCATTTCAGCCATTACAATGAACCCATCCTCCTATAGCTCCTCCCACCAGCCTCCTCTGAAACGAACATACTAGTGAATATAACTTGACCCCATTTAATGAATAGGATTGGCTAGATAAACACTTCCGTTGCCACTTTGTTCCACCTTTTCCCTGTGTGTTTTGCAGTCATGCAGTAGAAATACCAACCAACAGTTCTCGTTCACCACTCAGTCCAATAGTTCTGAGGGTCCAGAACTCAGTAATAAATTGACATCTAACCTGCCAGGTCAGTGTTCTCTGCCTTGGCAGCTCCATGACAGGCTGTCAGTAAAGATTGGAAAGGCTGCCCTCTAGTTTGGCAAGCAATCACACGTTAAACACCAGTCATTTGCCCCTCTCACAAGTCATGGAAAATGATCAAGCTCCTGGCTACCGAGACATTACGTTTTTCTTCTGGTGTAGCTGTTATCTGCTAGCAGAATTGTTTTTATGTTTACCATTTGGCTTGATCATTTAGGTGGATTTAGCACAAATTAGTTAGTTTTTTTTTTATGTGTGCATTATACGTTCAAATTGAACATGATATAAAAAGTTAAATCAATCTGCTCTCTGTTGCTCTATCATATTATACAGAATGTTATGAATATTACACTCCAAAACAGAACACCTGTGTGTGGGTGTTAGTGAATGTCTGCCACTAAATGCAGAAATGCCTAATCTAACCTAAGAGTTAGATTATAATCTCCAGATTATTCTACCCTGCAC